>NC_141027.1:1462500-1587500 GCF_052040795.2 Danio rerio | reverse complement strand
TCTCCCCCCGCTCTAGCGGGATCGGGCGCGGCGGGTAGAAAATGGGGCGGGTCGGGCAGCAAATGCTGAATATAAGCGGGAACGGTCGGGTTCGAGCTTAAACCTGGCGGGAGCGGGATTCAAAATTTAGTCTTGCGCAGATCTCTAATGTAAATCTCTCGCGCTAGACGCTTCTTCCACGTCTGGTGTGAACACAGCATTACATAATACTAAAACATTAAACACTGGCAAACATGTTTGTTAAAGTTTATTTTAATAAATACAGAAGCTATAATTATTTATATCATGCAATCTACATTGTTTTAATGCAACATAACAGAAAATTATAATATAAATGCTCATATTTTACCATCTTCATGTCTTACATTTAGCGTAAAGTTGCAAATACTATATATCAGACTTTGCACACCGAGCTGTACAGTACGGTTAGATGTTGTGGGAATGTAAGCATTAACAGATTTTGAGGCTTAATTTGGCCACAGCTTTCTCTGTGTTGTAGCAAATAAACACATTTTTGCTGACAAATCTTATTTTGACACATAATTTGGGAAAATGCTTTGAAATTTTTCAATAACTCAACACACCCTGTTTAGATTGACTCCCCTTTGGTGATGTTGGTGCTGTTATTGCCACATTGACTTCCATTATAATCACATGTATTGATTGTAAAGCCATGACAGCAGATGATCATGCATTCTTGACTGCTGCTGGTTTTCCCTGCTGGGATTAGGAAGGACATATCCACATATTACTGTTGATAATTGCAAACGTACAGCTCTACAGGAGTGTCTGTGTGCTTGGAGAGTCTAACTTTCTACAGGATTGATGTGTTCACACACAGCTGCTGTTGTCCCGTGTGTGTCGTTTGTGTCTTGACGGAGGATTTTCCCGTCAGACTGGATTCTCCATGTTATGTTTGAGTCTGTGTTCATTTTCTGTTCTGACAGCATCAGATTCATCTGGAGATGAGAAAAATGCCTTTCAGTATTGTGATGACGATATTTGTTGCAGTGTAACATTTCAATAGAGAGATGCAATTTTTTTATAAATCATTAATTTGTGTAATGATCAAAATAATAAATAAATTAATTCAGGCAAAAAAACACA
The DNA here is from genome assembly GCF_052040795.2 of Danio rerio. NCBI lineage: Eukaryota > Metazoa > Chordata > Actinopteri > Cypriniformes > Danionidae > Danio > Danio rerio. Next base: position 1,586,393 of record NC_141027.1, on the reverse strand, counting down.
AGTTAAGGTGCAAAAATTAAGAACACTGTGAAGGAGGGAATCCTAGGCTTTTTTTTTTTCATAAAATTTTTCTACATTCGTGTCAACTCTGTTTAATCAGTTATGAAGTGGCACTGATAGAAATAAGCATGTGCCTTATTGCTCCAGCTGATGGCCTTCTTGTGGTGGGAAACTCTGGAAGGCATTGAGGCGTGTCGTTATTCTGCTCCCATTCATTTGTGCAAAATATTCAGGATACACCAATAGTGGAATAAATAAGTGTCGACTCCGTTACTGTGATGTTTCAGTAAATTTCTTATTCACATTTTAAAAACAACAGTATAATGAAAATGCATGCGTCTTTCAGATGAGACCAATCTTCTGACTCTCTGTGATAGCCTCCCAATCATCCCTATCTACCCAGTTGGCTCTATCACTCTCTCTCCTTTCCACCTATAGCTGGCTTATGGTAACGAATTCATACAAATTAGTAACTAAATCAAAAAGGTACAAATTGCCTTGAGATTGCATAACGTCAACTGTGTTACTGTCAACTCTGTTACTGTCAAAGCCGTTATCGTCAACTCTGTGATCTGTTGCTGTCAATTCTGCTATCTTCAACTCTGCAACCATCAACTTTGTTTTCATCAGCTCTGTTATAGTCAGCTCTGTTACTGTCAACTCTGCAATCGTCAACTTTGCTGTCGTCAACTCTGTAACCGTCAACTCTGTTATCATCAACTCTGCCATCTTCAACTCTGTTACGGTCAACTCTGCCATGTTTAACTCTGCTATCGTCAACTTTGTTACTGTCAACTCTGTTATCATCAACTCTGTTATCGTCAACTCTGTTATCATCAACTCTGTTATCGTCAACTCTGTTATCGTCAACTGTTATCGTCAACTCTGTTATCACAAACTCTGTTATCGTCAACTCTGTTATCGTCAACTCTGTTATCGTCAACTGTTATCGTCAACTCTGTTATCGTCAACTCTGTTATCACAAACTCTGTTATCGTCAACTCTGTTATCGTCAACTGTTATCGTCAACTCTGTTATCGTCAACTCTGTTATCGTCAACTCTGTTATCGTCAACTCTGTTATCATCAACTCTGTTATCGTTAACTCTGTTACCGTCAACTGTTATTTTCAACTGTTACTGTCAATTTTGTTACCGTCAACTCTGTTATCCTCAACTCTGTTGCTCTCAACTGTTATTTTCAACTGTTACTGTCAACTCTGTTATCGTCGACTCTGTTATTGTCAACTCTGTTTTTGTCAACCTGTTAATGTCAAATCTGTTACTGTCAGCTCTGTTATCATTCACTGTTATCTTTAACTGTTACTGTCAACTGTTATCGTCAACTCTGTTACTGTCGACTCTGTTGCTGTCGACTCTGTTATCTTCAACTTTGTTATCTTCAACTCTGTTATCCTTAACTCTGTTGCTGTCAACTTTGTTATCGTTAACTGTTATCTTCAACTGTTACTTTCAACTCTGTTATCCTCAACTCTGTTGCTGTCAACTTTGTTATCGTTAACTGTTATCTTTAACTGTTACCGTCAACTCTGTTGCTGTCAACTCTGTTACTGTCAACTCTGTAATCTTCAACTCTGTTATCTTCAACTGTTATCGTCAACTCTGTTATCGTCAACTGTTATTTTCAACGGTTACTGTCAGCTCTGTTATTGTCAACTGTTATCTTCAACTCTGTTATCGTCAACTCTGTTACTGTCAACTCTGTTATCGTCAACTCTGTTACTGTCAACTCTGTTACTGTCAGCTGTTATCGTCAACTCTGTTACTGTCAGCTGTTATCGTCAACTCTGTTACTGTCAGCTGTTATCGTCAACTGTTACCTTCAACTGTTACTGTCAACTCTGTTATCGTCAACTCTTACTGTCAGCTCTGTTATCGTCAACTCTGTCATCGTCAACTCTGTCATCGTCAACTCTGTCATCGTCAACTCTGTTGTTGTCAACTCTGTTATCTTCAACTTTGTTATCTTCAACTCTGTTATCCTTAACTCCTGTTGCTCTCAACTTTATTATCGTGAACTGTTATTTTCAACTGTTACTGTCAACTCTGTTATCTTCAACTCTGTTATCGTCAACTCTGTTACTGTCAACTCTGTTATCTTCAACTCTGTTATCGTCAACTCTGTCATCGTCAACTCTGTTGTTGTCAACTCTGTTATCTTCAACTCTGTTATCGTCAACTCTGTCATCGTCAACTCTGTTGTTGTCAACTCTGTTATCTTCAACTTTGTTATCTTCAACTCTGTTATCCTTAACTCCTGTTGCTGTCAACTTTGTTATCGTGAACTGTTATCTTCAACTGTTACTGTCAACTCTGTTATCGTCAACTCTGTAATCATTAACTCTGTTATCATTAACTCTATCATCAACTCTATAATCATCAACTCTATTATCATCAACTCTGTTATCATCAACTCTGTTATCATCAACTCTATTATCATCAATTCTATAATCATCAACTCTATTATCATCAACTCTATAATCATCAACTCTATTATCATCAATTCTATAATCATCAACTCTATTATCATCAATTCTATAATCATCAACTCTATTATCATCAACTCTATAATCATCAACTCTATTATCATCAACCCTATTATCATCAACTCTGTTATCTTCAACTCTGTTACCATGAACTCTATTACTGTCAGCTCTGTTATCATCACCTCTGTTATCTAATGATAATGAACAAATGATAAAAAATGCTAAAATTATTAATGAATAAATGCTGCTAAAATAAGCATCACCTGCTTTTCTATGACCTCCATCATTGCTGATTCTTGCAGAGATCCGTCTGTTTTCACGGCGACTCTCACGAGCTGCATCCTCCTGACTGTCGGCTTATCAGCTAAAGAAACAAACACACTACTGTTAATTAATATTACTAAAGCACACTGTGTACAGTGGTGGGTGATTTACTTCAGTTTATTACTATCATCAAAGTTGTGTTTAGTGAAGTTTCACAAACTAAATTCGAGAGGAGCACATGGTATGATTGACCACAGCTGGTCACTATGGGTAATCATCAGCTACCCAATCGTATTATTCCCAACTGAAAATGAATATCCAGCCTAACTTTACTCCCTATCTTTGTTTTTGGAAGACAAATGGATTTGCTATTTAAACATAGTGAACAACTTACTGCCGTTGTGTACATAATATGTAGTCCACGAAAGAGTAACTGTAGTCTGTGAGTATTTTAAGCAGTTTAAAGTACTCTAATTACAAGTCCTGATTGCATAGTTTGAATCTGACTACATAATCCAGGTTAGATGTAAGCCGCCTTCCCACTGCACACGACAAACAACAAGTGTAACAACTTACAAACAACAACTTGCGCAGACCGTAAGTGATTCATTTTCAATGGAGAGTAGTTTGGGAGCTGTGTAAAGTTCTGATCATTACTGTTTGCAGAATATTCAGATCTGATTTGAGCTGTGGGTCTGTTAAGACATTTGAACTACTGCAACAAGACTGTACCGGCCGACTGGATGTGATGTATTCCAGTGTTGTCCGATCAGGTCCATGTGTGCGAGATGAAAATTATTATTCGTTTTTTTGTTACTTTTTGAATCAGGATAAGCATGTACAGTGGCCCCTCGCTATAGCGTGGTTCACTTTTCGCGGCCTTGCAGTTTCAAAAAAATGTTTTAGTGTAATATGACATGATTTTTTTTTCTACAGTATACTGTGTTCTGCTTCCTGATTGGCTGTAGACTATTGTCAATCAGTCTTCCCCATGCCGTGTCTCCTGTACAGGACAGAATGCGTTCAGCTTGCCAAACTGACATATATCTTCGATCGCTAGCAGTGTGACTCTGAAGTGCTGGACTGTATGTTTGCTTGGTTTCTCCCCTCAATGCCGACAAAACATTCTGCACCCTTAAGGCTGATTTATACTTCTGCGTCAAACACTGGCGTATGCTACGGCGCTGACGCATAGCGCTTCGCCAAGGCCATCGGCGTCACTGACGTGCACCTCTCAAAAAATGTAACTACACGTCGCAACAACGCATAGCGCAAGCTCTGTGATTGGTCGGCTTGGTAGCGCTGACGAGTCTTGGCGGGACCGAGAGCTGCGCGAATGGCACGAGCGATTGTTTTAAGTGTGGAGTCCCGTGAAGGAGCTCCTGATGGAAAGTTTTGTTTTGTGTTTACCTCATAGTTAAAGTTGTTGCACGTCCGCCGGTTCCTGCCTCAAGCAGTGAAGAAACTCGACACAGAGGAGCGTTTACACCTCACAGCCAACTAGCGTTTCAGAAGTGTTAATGCAGACCAACAGAGACAGCAGCAGAAGTATAAATGCACAGCTGCGCACGTTGCATGCGCCGTGAGTTACGCCCGTCACTTGACGCAGAAGTATAAACCAGGCTTTAAAGGCACCTGCAGTCTCCACATTTCCTTCAAATTATTTGCTGTATATGAATTTCTAGTATTCATTAATGATATAATATCACCCTGCAGCCCAAGACCGGTTACTCACTGAAGTTAAAGGGCCATGAAACCCCCTCGTTTCAGCAGGGTGTTTTCACACCTCTACTTTGGAAAAAGTCAGAAAAGTGGGCGTGTCCAGCTCTGTTTAGGGGGGAGTGTCGGAGGAACTAAAGTGGGATGGTGTGGGAGTGTCTATTTGTGCACGCGCGAGTTTCAGAGTCAAAATACACACCCACACAGACAGGAGAAAGGAAGGGTGTTTAACCTACAGGGACATCTGAAGTCGAATTATTTGTCAAATTATTAAATGTTGGACTTTAACTGCAGTTTGGCTCTTTCATTCAGGGAATTCATTCATGCCTCTCGTGACAAACGAGATATTTGATTCGAGGAACTGCTGCAAGCGTGTATTTTTCATGCAATGTTTGATACCGCACGGCAAATGAGAGAAAAAAAACTCTGCATTTCCCGGAAACTTAGATGCACACGGCAGGTAGTGTCAGAAAGCCGCGTTTGTTATTCCGGTCACAAAATGCGGTGCTAACATTTCTGCACTCAGTGCAATAGTTAACTTAATTCGATACGAACAAACTGAATAAACAAAGAGCACTGGTCGCTCACTTACCAAATCTGTAGAGACAGAACAATCACCAGCAACTAGAGCCGCGTCTTTATGAAGAGAATACTACAAGCGAATCCAGATTTCAGCGTTTGCAGATGAGAACAGCTCTCAGGTAAACAATAATCCTCCTTAGACACGTAAGTTATTGTTGTCGCGTACACTGTTAATCCACACGGGATCCAGATAAGCTCTCACAGAGAGAAAATGAAAACAAAACTTCACTGCAGCAAACTATAAAAGCAACACTTCACGCTTGTTTTGCCAACACAACGTGGCGTCTTTGTGGTGTAAACACGGTGACAATAATGAATATTAATGAAGTTGCACAATAGAGCGCGCTGATTGGTTTGACCCAAGCCTTACTCATGCATTAATGCAGCACACTGTAAGACGTAATAAGACACACTCTGGCACAGACGCCCAGTCTGCATGCTGGAATACACGCTATTATGTCATGGCCGTGACGCAGCTTCAAAAATTCGTTTCAAACAGGAAGTACAAATTTGCTTGAAATAACGCAAAAACAACCAATTTACACTTTTTAGTGAAATATAGGTGTCCTAATAGTGTTTTTAGCCATGTGGGACACATATACGACTGTCAACAGCTCAAAAAATGTGTTTTGGTGTTTCGTGACCCTTTAAGCAGGGCTGAGCCTGGTCTGTATCTGGATGGGAGACCACTAGGGAAAACTAGGTTGCTGTTGGAAGTGGTGTTAGAGAGGCCAGCAGGGAGCGCTCAAACTGTGGTCTGTTTGAGTTCTAATGCCCCAGTAAAGGGGAAGGGGACACCATACTGTCAGTGAGCACCGTCTGTCTGATGATACGTTAAACCGAGCTCCTGACTCTCTGTGCTTATTAATAAACCCTTGGCTCTTCTGGTAAAGTGTAACCCCCGTGGCCAAAGTCCCTCAATTGGCCATTATTATCATGGCCTCTTTATCATCCCCATCCACTGAATTGGCTCTATCACTGTCCGTCCACTCCACCTATGGCTAGTGTGTGGTGAAGCCCTGGCATCATAGCCCTGTGGCTGCCGTAGCATCATCCAAGTGGATGCTGCACACTGCTGGTGGTGTGGAGAGACCCCCCTCATGATTGTAAGTGCTTTGGGTGTATGGCCATACACAATAAATGCACTATATAAATAAATCCTACATTACAATTATTCAACGCATGAGAATGAATTAGCTTTTCAGACACCACGAGAGTCAGCTTCTCTCCCATAGTGCTTGGGAAAAATAAAAATTCTGTGCGACTGCCACAAGGTGTCGTATTCTGACAGTCATGTCCGAATGTCATGTGCAGTGGAAAGGCTTTACTACCCAGCTCTTCTCCTTATGCAACTCATTGCACCTCAGCTTACGTATTTCGCAGTAGAAGAAGCGTTTAGTGGCGCATTTGTCATCTGCGATCTGGCCTTGAGTCCCGGCGCAGCCACACTCCTCATTTCCATCGATGTTGTCCGGCTGTCCGCTCTGCCATGTGACCAGAGGCCATGACACATTGGTCTGATCTGACCACAGCCACAGGTTCTTGGACAGGCCGATCCAGGCCTCCCAGATGTTGTTGGTGTAGAGTAGGTTGGCGATGTACACGTTCGTATTGTTGTCTTTGATCGTGGCCAGATCCTGGTAGTTGGTCCGGCAGTAGAGCTGAGCCTCTCTCCAGGTCCCGACCACACTGCTGACCAACACAATCTTGTCTGCGACCGGGCCCTTGTCTGTAAGGAGACACAATTGAGATTAGGGCTGTATACGTGTAAGATGTGCTGTCATGCTCATAAACAATAAGTGCATTTTAAATACCTATGGTTGATTAAGGGGAGGGACTTGTTATAAAGGGGAGGAGCTGATGAATTAGGGGAGGGGCTGATGATGGAGGGGAGGGGCCTATGATGAAGGGAATGAGCTGATGATGGAGGCGAGGGGCTGATGATGATGAAGGGGAGGAGCTGATGGTGAAGAAGAGGAGCTGATGATTGGGGGAGGAGCTTATGATAAGGGGGAGGAGCTGATGATGGAGGGAAGGGGCTGATGTTGGAGGGAAGGGGCTGATGATGAAGGGAAGGAGCTGATGATGAAGGGAAGGAGCTTATGATGGAGGGAAGAAGCTAATGATGATGAAGGGGAGGGGCTGATGGTGGAGTGGAGCTGATTGTGAAGAGGAGGAGCTGATTATTGGGGGAGGAGCTGATGATGAAGGGAAGGGGCTGATGATGAAGGGGAGAAGCTAATGATGAAGGGGAGGAGCTAATGATGATGAAGGGGAGGGGTTGAAGGTTAAGGTGAGTAGCTGATTGTAGAAGGGAGGGGCTGATGGTGAAAGGAAAGAGCTAATGGAGGGGAGGGGCTGATGATGGAGCGGAGGAGCTGAGGATGGAGGCGAGGGGCTGATGATAGAGGGGAGGAGCTGATGATGAAGGGGAGGGGCTAATGGTGAGGGGAAGGAGCTGATGGTTAAGAAGAGGTGCTGATGATTGGGGAGGAGCTGATGATGAAGGGGAGGGGCTAATGGTGAGGGGAAGGAGCTGATGGTTAAGGAGAGGTGCTGATGATTGGGGAGGTGCTAATGATGAAAGGGAGGAGCTGAGAATTGAGGAAAGGAGCTAATGATGAAGGGGAGGAGCTGATGATGAAGGGGCGGAGCTTATGATGATAATGATGAAAGAAAGAGGCTGATGGTTGAGGGGAGTAGCTGATGATGGAAGGGAGGAGCTGATAGGGAAGGGGAGGGGCCAATGGTGAAAGGGAGGAACTGATCATGAAGGGGAGGGGCTTATGAAGAAGGGGTGGGCTGATGATAGAATGGAGGGCCTAATAATGGAGGGAATTGGCTGATGATGAAGACAAGGATCTGATGATGGAGGGGAGGAGTTGATGGTGAAGGGGAAGGAGCTCATGATTGGGGAGGAGCTAATGATGAAGGGAAAGAGCTGATGATGGAGAGGAAAAGCTAATGATGATGAAGGGGAGGGGCTGATGTTTAAGGTGAGTAGCTGATGATGGAAGGGAGGGACTGATGATGGAGGAGAGGGACTGATGATGGAGGGGAGGGACTGATGATGGAGGGGAGGAGCTGATGGTGAGGAGGAGCTGATGGAGGGGAGAAGCTAATGATGATGAAGAGGAGGGGCTGATGATGGAGGGTAGAAGCGAATGATGAAAAAGGGGAGGGGCTGATGATGGAGAGGAGGAGCTGATAATGCTGACGGGGAGGGGCTGATGGTTAAGGTGAGTAGCTGATGATGGAAGGGAGGAGCTGATAGTAAAGGACATGAGTTGATGGTGAAGGGGAGGAGCTGATGATTGGTGGAGGAGCCGATGGTGAAGGAAAGGAGCTGATGGTGAAGGGGGAGGATCTGATGATGGAGGGGAGAGGCTAATGATGGAGGGGAGGGGATGATGACAAAGTAGTTAAGTGTATTTATATAGTGCATTTAATCTGTATGACTGTACAACCAAAGCACTTCACAATCATGAGGGGGGTCTCTTTTCACCACCACCACGAGAAGGTGTGAGAGCTGCTTCTAAAGGTGAGGGGCTGCTGATGAACTGGTAGTTAATATCTAACTTACTGGAAAGCATGCGTAGAATCTTTCCTGCTAAAGCTGCATTGTTTCTCACCAGTTTGGCAAAGGACCTGCTTTTGCTCAAAGCAGGATGTGTCGCTCCACTCCTGCCGTTCGTTCATAAAAACACAGGCCTCTTGCGTGCGGGGCATGTTCGGCTCCCACGATGCCCAACTGGAGAATCCCATGTCTTCATTGTGAAAGGACCAGCGCCACTTTAGCACGCCGTTGTAGAAGCCGATCCAGGCGAAAGAGGTGAAGCCGGCTGCGTCTGCCGCCTGCTGGAGCTTCACTCTGTCCTCAGGGCCCTGAACCGTTGCCAGATCCTCATACGCCTTCCTGCAGTACTTCTGCGATTCGTCCCAGTTCTTCGACTGCTCGATCAGAATGAAGCGATGAGACTCGCTCCAGGTCCTCCAGATGATTCCTGCGCATAGAGAAAACAGCTAACAGTGGTGCTGACATTTACATTAAAGGCTGCTCAATATATCATTTCACACTGCAGAAACGTGTTTCGTACTGAGAGTTTTTGTCTCATCTCCTGTCCAAATATCTAAAAAGTCTTAAATCAAGAAGCATATCCAGGCAAGCAAAACAAATAGTCTTGCTTTCAGGAATAATATGCCATCAAGAAGTGTTTTCAAGCAAAATTACCTGGCAATGGGGTAACCAAAATAATCTTATGTCGAAAGGAAAAGAAATTAGCTCCCTAGCTAATAGTCAGTGAATATATAGGCAAACAACGTCATTTTTACTGTTTTTTTTTTTCACACACAAGTGTTGTTGGAGCTTAGAATGGTGTAACAGGAGGAAATGTCTGTCACTTGTTTTTTTTATCTATGGAATAATGAAAGGAAAAGACTTTTCAAATGGAAACTACAGGGCACTAGAGGGCGCTGGTGAGATACATAGAGGGTATAAAAGGATGAGAAGAAGCAAGGGGTCGTTTTTTTTTATGGAACACATGGGCTGCGTCTGAAACCGCCTACTACTCAGTAGGTACTGCATTTGAATTTAAATGTACTACTCGGCCGTTAGAAAAGTGCATTCTACACAGTATGAATGTGAAAAGTTTGAATGGAATTCGGACGTACTACATCCGCCATTTTGTCATGGTCATGTGACTTACCTGCGTCAGTTGCGTCGCCTCACTTCCATTCATGAATTCTCTCACGGGGCATTATGGGATAGCGCAGCGTGCATGGGATGCACACTTCAGAATTTCGCCAGAAGTAGTAAGTCATCCGGGTACTTCTCGCATACTGATTTTCGAATTCTATGAATTCGGACATACTACTCGACTCGCATACTGATTTTAGCATACCATATAATATGGAAGTATGCGGTTTCGGGCGCAGCCATGGTTCTTTGAGGCTACTAGTGATGGGAAGTTCGGATCATTTTACTGACTCGGATCTTTGAGTGTCGTTCATTAAGATGAACGAATCTTTTTTCGAGTCATTTCGTTCATTTGGTTCAATTTGCCAAAATATTATTAAAATGTAACGAATTGCTTCCAAACACATCAACTAGCCCAAAAGGTTGATTGCACGACAAATAAGTCATAAGTAGAATATAAGAAGGAGAAAATAATAACTCAATGTTTACCTGCTCTTTTATCTTTGGGCATTGTTGTCTCTTTGCTCAGCTCGCCTCTTCACGTCTTCAAATGTCAGGGGTTCATTCACGTTACACTGACAGTCACATGTAATCTTAACCAATGCACAGTCTAAGCCGATAGGAGCCATGATCGCTGGTTCATCACGTGACAGAATGACTCAAACCCGAGGACTCGAGAGATGAACAGTTTAATTATTTTTCCGGCTCTAAACGCATATGATTGGTCCGTGAGGAACGAGTGACTCAGACCCGATAGAGGACTCGAGAGATGAGCGGATCAATTCTTTTTCCGGCTCTAAACGCATATGATTGGCTTCTGCCAATGTGATGAAGACTTGAAATTAACGATACTACCTGCACAAATGTGCGCACACGCGGATGAACGAATCACTCCCTGAGAGGACTCAAGTTCTCGAGTCGTATTGAAGATTCGTTCAAAATGAAAGAATCGTTCATGAACGACCCATCACTAGAGGCTACTTCAAGCTTATAGTAATTTTGTGAAGTATTAGTTGAGAAACCTAGAGTTTTACGCTCAACTTAAGGACTTCCATAATGTTTTAAGGTATGATGTCTGATTAATCTTGGACAATTTTTCTTGGAGGCCATCATGCAGTTTATCAAACATTAACTGTGAGTTTGAAGAAGTGGATCAGTGACTTTCAATGCACTCCATGATTTTCTTTGTTCAGAAGAAGGGACCATATGCATAGAATAAATATTTGCTAGTGTCAGTATTTCACTAATATCCTAGTGGTAACCTTTTTTAATGTGACTGCAATGAATAAAACTATTGAAAAGTTACCGTGATTATGGCTGAATACTGAAGACTCGTGGAGTGTTTAGAATATGTTCTTGCTCTTTTCTGCACTTTGAGTATCTCAGGGAGCCTTGCTGTCTATGAAGGATGAGAGAGCTCCAGGATCTCATCTAAAATATCTTCATTTGGACTTTGTAGATAATCGAAGCTCTCGGGGGTTTGAAATAACAGGAGGGAGAGAAATTAATGACACAAATCACACTTTTTGGACTCACCCAACAGAAGAACAAGCTGAATCAGGCTCATGCTGTCTGCTGTGTTCCCTGAAAGACAGAATCAATAATGACGGATGTAACGGTATCAGAATTTCACAGTATTATAATACCTCAGTATGAATGGCACGGTACGGTATTCATTGAATAATTTACAGGAATAACACAACTAATGATCTCAAAAAAGTGCCAAAAGTGTTTATTTAGCTTAGCACTGAACATATCATTGACATACAAATCAGCCATCTATCTGTAAGTTTCCAAACAGGAACTTCAATTTTTCAATTTTAATGACAAAAAACTATTAAACCATATAAAAAAAAATAAAGTTTCAATTTAGTATTGTTGAAAACTCATCACATTCAACATTTAATCACTCACTCACTTAGATAGAGATGGGTTTTTAAGGAAAATATTCATATAACTATAATCTGGTAAAAGCTGGTATCTCTGGGTATTTACAATGTCCCCTTCAACAGAAAAAAAAACCCTCTTATTTGGGACTGAGGTTTCTGGGACAGAGAGATATGATTTAGCCAAGGTTGACAGCAGTGGGTAACCTTGTGCATTGTCTTTCCCCCACTTGAGAGGACAAGCCATGAGTGAGATCGAGGTCTCTGCGGTACAAGTCAATGTCTGCATCAATCTGAACAGTGTGCTGTGTTTCTGCAGTCCCCATGACTTATTAGTCGTATTACCCGACTTATATTTCTCCACAGTCTGTCAGTGCCTGCATACTGTTTTTGTCTTTGTCTGTCACCTTTTCTCCTTTTTCGTATCTTTTTAGAAAGAAACCGAAATGCTTCCACACATCCACGCCTGGGCTGATGGGAATTGTAGTTCCCGCTACCTCCCGTTCGCTTCATTCGCCTAAGCAAACTTTTCTCAGAAATATAGTTTTATAGTAATATAGTCATACGGTAATATTGAAAAAAATTACTATGACGGTATTTACAATATTGTTACATCCCTAATATATATATATATATATATATATATATATATATATATATATATATATATATATATATATATATATAACCATATACTTATACACACACTGGCATCAGTTGAGCATGTTCTATTTGTTTATAGCAACAAAATCAGGTCTTCTAACTAAAATATACTCCATTTTCCCAGGAATATATCCTTCTATAACTCTTTTAAATACAGAAGGGATTTTTTTTCCATTGTATGAATCTCAATAGTTGCATCTATCCAAATATTTAAGCTTGTTAAGTCCATAATTTGACTTACTCATACAGTTGAAGTCAGAATTATTAGCCCCCCTGAATTATTAGTCCACTCCCCTGTTTAATTTTCCCCAGTTTCTGTTTAACAGAGAGCAGATTTCTCCAACACATTTCTAATCATAATAGTGTTAATAACTCATCTCTAATCACTGATTTATTTTCTCTCTGTCATGATGACAGTAAATAATATTAGACTAGATATTCTTCAAGACACTTCTATACAGCTTAAAGTCACATTTAAAGGCTTCACTAGGGTAATTAGGGTAACTAGGCAGGTTAGGGTATTTAGGCAAGTCATTGTATAACTATGGTTTGTTCTGTAGACTATCGAAAACAAAATTATAGCTTAAAAGCGCTAATAATATTGAGCTTAAAATGGTGTTTAAAAAAATTAAGAACTGCTTTTATTCTAGCAGAAATAAAACAAATAAGACTTTCTCCAGAAGAACAAATATTATCAGACATACTGTGAACATTTCCTGAATCTGATCAACATCATTTGGGAAATATTAAAAAAAAGAAAAAAAAAAAAGAGGGTGAATAATTCTGACTACAGCTGTATATCGACTCAACAGGCTTCAATGTGGTCAAAGAGGCTTGTGATCATGACGAAGTGAGAGAATATCAATGTGTGCATGTTTAATTTTGCAGTTTGAGATGTTAAATATCTTCTAATTAAATGAAAACAGTTCAGACTTGGCTTGACCTCTTTACACATATTTTTAACACGATGATCAAAACTTAGATCATTTCCAAATCTTATATTGACGACAACAGTATCAATCCTGAAAACTGCAAGCATTGCTTTCAGGCTAAACACTTTGCTGGAGTCACACATTGTTCAATATCTTATCAATCAAACCTAATTTAATAAAATTATTAACAACCATTTTTAATGCTCGGAGTTAAACATCTGACCGAATCAGGATCGCTCTGCTCTCCTCAATGCATTCACTTAAAAGTCATTTGATTTTATTTATTTAATGAAGTGATAACAGTGTTAACTCTTAGAATAGACGGTAGAAATGCACATGAAGAGCGAAAGTTTATATGAAAGTATAAATCTTGTCTGCAAACCTGTAACGGAGCGGCTGAAGCGTGGAGTTTCTCAGCAGTCAATGAAGTTTGTGCTCTCGATATCATGTTTTTATTTGCCTGAAACTGGCTACGCAACTCGTTTAAGCATTGCGTTATGCAAAAGCATTTGTCTAATACTGTACACAAGACACTAAGACTGATTACTGATTTACATCAGGAAGAAAGCTGACTGTAGAAACAAGCCAAATGAACATGACTGTCAGCATTTTCTCAACATCCACGTTTAAATAAAGCAGACTGCAGATTTGAGACTGAAGGACTTTGAGTTTACTTCACCTTGTTCCCTTTGCCTTGACTTTGAGTTTTATATAAAGGACATATTGGGCGCTATCATACACCCAGTGCAAGGCGCTATGCAATTGTTGTTTGCTAGTTTCAGCTCGACACAAGTTGACGTTTTGCGCCAAGCTGTTTATATATCAAATGCATTTGCACTCATATGTGCACACATAGGCGTTCTGCTCTAAAAAAATGAGGCGTGTTGAGGTGCGTGGCTATTTTGAGGGACTAAAATAGTCTGTTCAATAGACCAGCTTAGAGCAGGTCTAAGGCTCTATCTTGACGGTCCATGCGCAGAGCGCAAAACCCAGGGCACAAACGCTTTCAGGGCGTGTCAGAACGCATTTTTGTAAATTTTAGGACGGGAAAATCCGCTTTGCGCAACCCAAGCTCATATTGGAAACGTAGCCCGCGGATTTCTGGAGACCGCGATTTACGTGGCCGGAGGTACGTAAAGGCCGCGTTTGGTTTTTTTCGAGCGAACGCTGCGGGGCGGTGTGGCGACGCTCCGCCCCTCCTCTTTGCACTCGCCGGCCGACGGCTCGCCTCCCAGTGGAGGGCTTTCCCTTTTCGGCGGAACGGAAGCCCCGGAGGAGGAGGACGAGCCGGAGCCGGCCACGGTGGACGACGACCGGGATCGAGTCCGGGGAACGGCGGGTTCTGGAAATCAGGTAAGACGAAAAACGGAATCCGGAAAATAAGGGCGAGAACGCGGCGGGATCCGAAAACACGGTCGAAATCGAAGACGGGGGCTTTTGCTTTTTTTTTTTTTTTTCGATCCGGCGGCTATTCACGCGAGAACGGCGCGGGCGAGAATGGTGCGGGCGCGAACGCCGCGTGCTCCCGAGAGGCGCCCACCCGAGACACGAAAAAGCGCACACAGTGGCCTCTCGCGGATCTGCGAAAACAAAAAAATACGTACTTCCCGGGACGTAAATCGCGGTCCGCAGAAACGTCCGCGGGGCTACGTTTCCACAATGAGCCCGGGTTGACTTTGCGCCGTGGCGCATGGTCTAAAAGGGTGGAGTTTATTTTCTTAATGAGTTATAGGTGTGTTTTGAGAATAAACCAATCAGAGTCTCATCTCCCATTCCCTTTAAGAGCCAACTGCGTCACGCCAAGAGTGCATTCGCTATTTACAGGACATAAAATAAGTCTAAGTGAAAAACTGAGCATTTCACAAGCAAACAGTGAACAGTTTATTAACAGAAAACTATTAAACACAGCATCTACTGCGTGAGAATGAGAGATATTGATCACTTTCACTTTCGCTCTTGGATAGGGAAACCTTTACACACAGACATCAATTAGCCTATAAATAATCAATTGTGTTTGTTAAGTGCAAATATTCGTTTAAAAACTATTTCTAAATTCAGTTCTAATTTCCAGCAAATTAATAAATGAACAATAATAATGAAGTGTGCTCAAAAACCTGAGTTATATCCTAAAACACATGCTGTGCCCCATATGGTCTAAAACCTGACAGATGGGCAAATCTAAGCTTGTTTTTAATAAAACAAATATAAATATGGATATAATAAATAATACTGCTAATAATAATAACATTATACAGAAGCAAATTGTTATGAATGAACTGAAAAAGCCTCCCGAGATGAAGAAGACATGAAAGCAGTGATTTTTCATATTTATGTTGGCTAGAAAATAATATGTTTTGTAATATTTTAATCCTTTATATTTATATCCTATATCTATTCTTATTATATCCTATATATATCCTTAATATTTAAATGTTTTCATATGTAAAGATATTTGCGTATTGCTCTCTTGTGTGTATTAAGCAGTGTGTAAGCGAGGTGCAACTCTGCGCTGGAGTTTAGACCGGGTTTGTTTTGGTCTAATGAAAAATCTATTATAGTTTCTCAAAATAGCGACGCGCCAGCGGTCCACCTCAGAACGCCTTCCTTATTAGAGCAGAACGCCTATGAGCGCACATATGAGCGCTAATGCATTTGCTATATAAACAGCGTAGCGCAACTCCTCAAAACCACTCTTACGCCAAGCTGAAACTACCAAAAGACTACTGCGCCACGCCTTACGCCACACTGCACCGGGTGTATGATAGGGCCCTAAAGTCTAGCACAGAGCGCATTAGTTGTGCGCCTCGCTTACACACTGCTTAATACACACAAGATGTACAGCAATACACAAATATCTTTACACAGTATTATTTATTATATCCATATTTATATTTGTTTTATTAAAAACAAGCTTAGATTTGCCCACCTGTCAGGTTTTAGACCATATGGGGCACAGCATGTGTTTTAGGATATAACTCAGTTGTTTGAGCACACTTCGTCATTATTGTTCATTTATTCGTTTGCTGGAAATTAGAGCTGAATTTAGAAATAGTTTTGAAACAAATATTTGCGCTTAACAAACTAAATTAATTATGAATGGGCTAATGGATGTCTGTGTGTACAACACGTTTCCTTATCCACGAGAGTGAAATTGAAAGTAGATAATGAGGAGGCTCATCTCTCTTTCTTGTGCTGCAGATGCTCTGTTTAACTGTTTTCTTACTAGTGAAGCGTTTAGTTTTCCACTTACAAAGTCACCATGTAAATGTAACAGGATTATTTCGGGTATATTGATTTCACTATATTTTCCTCTTGTTTACTTACTGTTCATATAAAATTGTTTTGTGTTCACAATATAAATGTAAAACGAGTCTGTAAAGTGACAGTGGTTTCACCTCTTCTCCCCCCTTGGGTTAACGTCAAGGTGGTATAGTCCAAGCAGCTATAACTGTTGCACTATTGCTTGAGCAGTCTTTTCCACCTTTACCTTGAACTAAGGAGGTATGCTCCACCTGTTCCATATTGAATTTGGCTCTGGCCATAATTAACACACACACAAATACATATTTCAGTTTAATTTTAATCATTTGTTATATTTACTGATGTAAAAACAGTTTGTTATATTGTAGAATGTAATTTTTTGTTGACAGTGTACATTTAATGTAATGAGCTGAAGCTGCCGATCTCATAATAACATTCTCTGTGCAGGTATGCAGCTATGATTTTTATTTTGACAATGTAATATGTGGACTGTCACTGTTCACATGCTGATTTTTGTAATTGTGAGAGCTAGTTTTCTCTTTCCCTTTTCTGTCTTCGCATCCCTCCGCGGCGCCTCTCGCTCGTTTCCTCCATCTTTTATTCGCCTCTTTTTCTTTTCCACCTCTTCCTTGAACTAAGGAGTGTACATTTAATGTAATGATCTGAAGCTGCCGATCTCATAACATTCTCTGTGCAGACTTAAAATGGTGTCCTCTCGTCATTAACTACACAACGCAGAGCAAAAGAGAGTATGGTTACATAAATAGCAAATTCAGAATGGCGCGACGCAGCTGGCTCTTAAAGGGAATGTGAGATGAGACTCTGATTGGTTTATTCTCAAAACACACCTATAACTCATTAAGAGAATAAGCTCAACCCTGTTAGACCCATAGATATATACACTAGATATCGCATAGGGACCCTGAGCATGCGTCAATAGCGCCGCCATATTGGTACAGTGCTCCCAGGACAAACATCATTCAACCGCACTAGTCAAGACAGTGTTATTACGTGAAGATGCGGGACTTTAGCGCTGTCTACGAGTGTAGTAACGAGCAAACAAAGAAAACAAAGCACAAAGGCAGAACATTTGATAGGTAATATTAAGTTTTTTCTGTTTTTGTATGTTCTGAACTGTTGTGCTAATCAGGTAACGTTATTGATGATAACAGTCTCTTACTGCATTCACCATACGGCAAAGCAGCTCCAACTCGCACTAAACACTCGGCTTATGCTAGTTTTATTGAATAAAATCAGCAAACAATGCAAAAGAAATATGACAACGAGATGCTGCGCTGCCAGAAACTTGTATTATTGTCGGCTAACGTTAGTGAAAGAGTCGTTCATAACGGAGATTCATTCACAAACAAATCGCTGTGTGAAGCTGTGTTTCAGGAGATGATTATATTAAATTTAACAGGGAGGGTGAATAGTACATTTCTGTACACACAAACACAAGCTTTTTGTCAGGAATGCCTGTGCGGTCACTGATCCATCAATGTAGAAAAGTGATGTAAAATTAAAATTTTCGTAATTAGAAAAAAAATTACATACTAACATCCAGGAAAACTCCCGATCACAGATATATGTGTATATGTGTATATCTCTGGCTTTGCATGGCCACAGTCCTCCACTGTACCTTGGTCCCGCATTCATTTCAAAGGAGTGCTACCCTGTAGCAAGATGGCGGCGCTATTGACGCATTCCGTCCAATAGACAACAACAGGCCAGGCGACATCTAGTGTACATATCTATGTATTAGACCATGTGCCACAGCGCAGAGCAGATTTTTCCGTCCTTAAAAAAGCAAAAATTGATTCGAACACGCCCTGAATGCGTCTGCGATTTGCACTTTGCGTCTGGATCATCAAAATAGAGCCCATTGTGTGTGTATATGTGTGTGTTTTTCCTTTTTCTATATATATTTTTTGTCAGTGTGGATATATCGTTACTCAGAAGCTTTTATTTTGGTATCAATATTTGAACTGTATTTTAATAATTTCTGCATAACTTAATATTTTGGCGCTGTGTACGTGATTTTCGTTGACGCTTTATATACAAGATGTAACAATCAATCTGCGGCGTAACATGATCATGTGCCTCTCAGCTAACTAAAATGGTGTTTAAAAAATTTAAAACTGCTTTAATTATAGCAGAAATAAAACAAATAAGACTTTCTCCAGAAGAAAAAAATATTATCAGACATACTGTGAACATTTCCTGAATCTGTTAAACTTTATGTGGGAAATATTTAAAAAAGAACAAAAAATTCAAAGGGGGGGCTTCAACTGTATGTATATATATATATATATATGTATATATATATATATATATATAATATATATATATATATATATATATATATATATATATATATATATATATATATATATATATATATATATTAGGGATGTAACGGTATCAGAATTTCACGGTATGATAATACCTCGGTATGAATGTCACGGTACGGTATTTATTGAATAATTTACAGGAAAAACAAAACTAATGAAAAGACTCGAAAAAAGTGCCAAAAGTGTTTATTTAGCTTAGCACTGAACATATCATTGACATACAAATTAGCCATCTATCTGTAAGTTTCCAAACAGGAACTTCAATTTTTTAATTTTAATAACAAAAAACTATAAAACCATAAAAAAAATAAAGTGTTAATTTAGTATTGTTGAAAACTCATCACATTCAACATTTAATCACTCACTTATGTAACGGTATGTAACGGTATATATGACGGTATTTACAATATTGTGACATCCCTAATATATATATATATATATATATATATATATATATATATATATATATATATATATATATATATATATATATATATATATATATATATATATATGAGCAATTCCATGAAAATGTCAACCTTATCATGAAAAAATAAACTTTTGACCAAAATAACAAAACCTATTTCAATTTGCTTATTAAGGTCTATATTTTATTGTTATGATGTGCTCTTGTTGAATTTTTAAGGAAATTGTTTTGTTTATACATGAAATATGAGGATTGTTGCAATGCTAATTTTCATTATCATCCAACCACTTTTCGTGCTTTCAAAAAAGGGGTTAAAGACTCACCTTTTCCATGCTTTATGTTAACAGTAATCATTCTGCAGAAGGATTGGAGTCTGTAGTATAAATAATTATCCTTACTTTTTCATAACATTATTGCCCTTTTGATTTATGAGCTACATATTTAAGACATCACGCAGCTTCGGTCACGTGTCACGTCCGTAACGATTTAATGAAAAAGTTTATATTGTGGAATAAATATTATAACAAATAAAATGAAACTTTGTATACAAAGCCAAAATATGTCCATACTAATTATGATCGCCAACTCATCTCAGGTCTTTGCTCTAAACAACCACAATTTTGCGTTACGGACGTGACCATTTTTGAACTCCTTATTAATATAAGCCAATGACTAGCGCATATTTGTTCATTATGATGCTGCATTACAATTACTGACTTACATTACATAACATCCATATGTTATATCAAGAACTGAACATTTCATTTAACTATAAACCACTTTAGTAACATTTCAGAAATAAATATTTAATAAGAAAACAACATTTCACATATTGCCATAATTGGCCATAATGACTTAACCTATTTCCTCGTCTTACTTGCGTTCATGTTGCGCACGCGCTGCCTATAGTGAAAAATAATGACAATGAACCATAAGGCTTTGAAGCTATACATTTTGTAAAGTATAGGCTAAGCATATAACAATTTTGCTATTTACATGTGATACTGCATTAATTTGCATACATGTTTTATAAGCTGTAAAATGAAAGCATCAGTTTGGTGCGAAGTTTATTTGTCTTTGTTTGATTTGTAGATTAGGCTATTTAAAATGTATATAAGAACTATTAATAACTGTTATTTTCCAAATGGAAAAAAGGGTGGTTTGTTGATTGTAGTCTGCACTAAATCATGAATATGCCTAGTTGAGTTTATGACGCGGCTCCAGGCAGCACAGACGACCAGGATCAGCGCTGGTTCGTCAACTCCTGTGTCAAACTGTGGCCAGAATATCCTTCTTTCATTTTGCTTTTTTGGCAAAAAACATCTGTAAGCACGTGTTTTTGCACGTGTTACTGTCATGCGAGTTAACAAATATGTGTTGCTCATAAAAGCCGATCACAACGAACGCGCTTCTTCATTCCAGAGACGTGAGGCGCTCCGCAATGCATTTTATGTTGACAAGAAGAAAAGGAGCACGGTGCTCTTTTGAATGTCACTATAGACAACAACTGAATCAGCTGGTCTATTGTGCGCGAGTGTTGCTGTCAATGTTTTCATAATTTAATTTTTTAAGTAACATTATGAAATTCAAGATTTGTAAAGTCATACAACTTTGGATGACTTAAAACAGCGACCACAAGTCTCTCCGTCATTAAAAAGTTCGCCGTAGTCATCTTGACACTGCTGTCACCTCCAAGGAAACCCCGCCTCTGCTTTCGTTTGATTGAAGAATGAAAGACGCCACTGAGGTAACATGCTTTTCTTCTGGAGCGCACAAAGCGCGCAATGACAAAACGCGAGGCGCGCAAGGCGCATAATCAATAACCTCCATGCATTTGGTCTTTTCCCACTGCTCAAAATGCGCACGCCGCGGGTCAGGCCACAGCGGAGTTTTCATTTCATGCAGAGCATAAATATGTTTTTTATTTCATTAATTAAATAACTATTTATGAAGATAAATTATCAAAGCGACACAATTCATTTTCCAAGCCCTTTATCCAAAATCTAAGCACTTTCAAAGCTTGAAAATTGGCTATAGCCTACATTAAAATTGAAACATTTTCAAAGATTTCCAGCACCCGGCAAATGTGCTTGAGTGCTTATTAAAATTATTTTAATAAGAATAAGAATAAAATAAGAATAAAATCTTGATATTGATAAGCTTTAACTACATTATATGAGTATTAAATTTGTTAGAAAATCGATAGGACCTGGAGCTGTAAATATTTAATTCAATATTTTACACAATCGGTTATGAACTATAGCCTAAAAATATAAACATACAGTCATCCATCGTACATGCCTACAACCAATGACTATTTTTCTATGCTTGTTTAACATAGCCTACACAAAACCTTTCTTAAGTTTTAAAGTTTTCTCTCTCACCCTGGTGCGTATGAACTTTTTGCAACCTGTCCTGAAGTGACTGCCGACGAGAAAAAGAAAGCTAGCGCGAGTGGAGAAATTAAATTATTTATTCCATCAACTAACACATTAACTAGAATAAACTAAAATAAACTTTGTCAAATATAATACTGCCATATCTGTGACAAAACTATATTTTAAATATTCTCCACGTAGACACGGTCTTGCGCAACAGTCGGGCAATGATTTAATTCAAGTTTGTCTGGAAACACTAACTTTAGGAGCCTGCTAAACATAGGCCCATTATAGCTGATTATGTTTATTATCAATTCTATATTATTCAGAGTATAAAAGCACTATGTTAGCATGCAACATTGTTACCGAATTGAGTTTTGAACATTCGAACGTGCGTTAACCTTTAACAACACACATGCCATAATACGAATTAAATATAACAAGGTGATATCTATTTAAGTTTGATTAATTGTGCAACCTTACCATTCAGATGTCTCAGAGGTTAAAGTTTATTGGTTTACACACCCAACAGATATCCACAAATAGGTCTTTGGTCAAGTTTTGAAAGCATTTATCTGATTTTCATAATGTGTCAACTGTCAATTTCAGAGCAGTCACGTCCGTAACGAAGACAAGTCACGTCCGTAACGATAGTTTTTCCTCATTAATGCAAAAATGAAAAACTAAAAAAAATTAATTATATATGTCCCATGCAGAGCCAACCCTTATCCTTTTGACTGTTATATATTTTTTTGGCTTCTGCATTTTCATTCACAGAATTTTCACAAAGTATGTCAACTCACAAAACTCATGTCTTTTTTTTGTCACGTCCGTAACGCATTCATTTTGCCGTCATTTTAAATATAAAACACCTGCATAGACTGATATTTTTTTGATGCCTGAACTCCATGGTTAAGGGGTAAGAAAAATATAAACATATATTTCAATATACTGTTAACATATACCTTCTCTGAGAATATACGTTTCATTTTTTTACTGCAAATGTCACGTCCATAACGCTGGAATCAGCCATATATATATTTACTCCATGTCAACAGTTAGTTTATTTGTCAGCTGATGACATGTGCTGAAGCGTGTGGTGAACCAGTAACCGCTCCGCATTTGTAGCTTTGCTTTGGACTGGAGTTGAAGTTGGCCATGGAATGTAAATGTTTCCTGTCTTATTGTGCTATTAATCTGCACAACGACAACTCATTCAGAGTGCTTAAACTCCGCCCACACACTTACTCTCCTCCACTTGTCAGAGCCACGCCCACATTGCATCCTCCAATCAACAGCAAGCCCCGCCTTACACCTTTTATTGTTTTGTTTATGTGGGGTTAGTTCACTTTAAACACACACACACACACACACACACACAGCCTGTCTGAAATATTAAGGTCATTTAAAGTGACAGATGCCTCATGCTTTAATGAAAAAACAAGGCACACTCAGCACATGCTATAGATTGTTTGTTATTTTAGTGTTGGGCAGATGTTGTGTTCACTTCTCACATTAGTCTTATTTTGCATAAACACTTAAGGCTCGTTTCCTTCACCTTTGCATAGGAGAGGAGCTTTATTTGTCACCATCATATAAACCAGACCAAAACACACACACACACACACACACACACACACATATATATATATATATATACACAACCTGACAAAAGTCGTGTCGTCTATCCAAGTTTTAGGAACACTAAATAATATCTGGACTTCTTGTTGATGATTTGGTGTCAGAAGTGTCTCTATGAAAGGTGAAGGCCTCTGGATTTTGCTTTATTTGAGCTCATGATCATGTCTTGATGTTGACTGATTTGATGAGGACAGTGCGTTCTGACTCTGCTCAGACTAAAGTGTCATCACTGAACAGAAATAATGTCCAGTATAGAATATAAAGTCCTGCTGCAGTGGAGACAGAATGAAGATTGTGTCTGACTCCATCATGAGCTTGGAGGACTGCATCCACACATCTCTGACATGACTCACATCACTGATTAATAAAGTCATCTGGAATGAAGAAGAAAGCTTCAGCAGGATCCCAGAGTTCATCAAGAGTCTGTGTGTTCATCTGCAATGCCTCCTCCTTCATCAACTCAATAATGTTCATGTCTGGTGACTGGGCTGGCCAATCCTTGAGCACTCTTTGCTTTCAGGAGCTTTGATGTGGAGGCTGAAGTATGAGAAGGAGCACTATCCTGCTGGAGAATTGTCCCTCTCCTGTGGTTTGTAATGTAATGGGCAGCACAGATGTCTTGATACCTCAGGCTGATGATGTTGCAGATCTCTCGCACGTCCCCATACTGAATGAACCCCAAACCATGATTTCTCCTTCACCAAACTTGACTGATTTCTGTGAGAATCTTGGTCCATGCTGGTTCCAGTAGGTCTTCTGCAGTATTGGTGATGATTGATGCAGATCATCAGATGATTCAGCAGAGAAATCCACCATCTGACACTTTTACACATCATCAACTAGAAGACCAGTTATTATCTGCTGCTCTGACAACTGGGATTCATGTCAAGACTTTTGTCAGGTAGTGTGTGTATATATTTATATAATTTGAACAATTTTAAAGTTATTTTTATTCAAATAGCATGTTCTTGGGTCAGAAATGACACCGGTTTCTCCCAAAAGACAATAAGACAATGTACAAGAGGCATTATTTTGGGGGGGAAAAATCTTAGAATCCTTGTAAACTTCACAAACAACTGCAAAGAAAAGAAAAGCAAAACATGCTTTAAGATTTGCTCAGTGGTTTTTGGAAAAGGAATTGTATCCTTTAATCTCAGTCTATAAATGAAGGTAAAATCTGATCATAATTAAAAAAAAAAGATTACTGTCCTGTAAAAAAACAATGACGTTGGAAACAACCCAAACTCTTCTAGAGCAAATAAATGTGAGAGATACTGAACACTTATCTGAACATGTGTTTCTGGGAAAACTGAGTGTGTAGTTTTAGTATAAAAGGCAGCGTCAGTCTGTGAAGAGACTCAGCAAACAGGTTTTAAAAGGCTCATTTTGCTGATTTATTTATTTTTATGCAGGACTGAAGTGTTGAGCTGGACTGATTCTTGTTTTTGTTTTTTATTCTGTGGTTAACAACAGTTAAAGAGTTGGTTTGTCCAGCAGGAGGCGCTCACATTTACCATGCGTTCACTGTATTTACAGATAAAGTGTCTGAGATGCAGATAAAGCGACTAGTACAGTGATGTGAAAACCTTTACATCTGTAGATTAAAATACATCATGATAAAATACAGCCTACTCATTTATTATTACTGTTTTTGCTGTAAATATTATTGGTATTATCATAATTATTACTATTAATATTAGCCTTTTTATTTACGACAGTTATAGGGTCAGTATTATCAGCCCCTTTAAGAAATAGGTTTTCACAATTGGCTACAGAACAAATCAGTGACTGTTTACATGATATCAGTAATCAAATTATTTGCTTTCATCTAACTAAGACAATAATAAGATTAAGGCGTTTACAAGGTCTGGATATGGAGAAAAAAGACTAAAGCCATTCACTGTTAAGCCTGAGGGTTGTAAAACCTGAGTTTGCAGATAACAACATTTGGCACACTTTTTAACTACTAGATATTAATAATAACAATTCCTTACATTTATCTAGCACTCTTCTGGGCACTCAAAGCGCTTTACACAATGGGGGGAATCTGCTCATCCACCACCAGTGTGCAGCATCCACCTGGATGACTCAACAGCAGCCATTTTTGCGTTAGATTTCATTCATTCATTCATTGATTTTTTTTCCGGCTAAGTCTCTTTATTAATCTGGGGTCGTCACAGTGGAATGAACCGCCAACTTATCCAGCACATGTTTTATGCAGCGGATGCCCTTCCAGCTGCAACCCACCACTGGGAAACACCCACACACACCCATTTACACACATACACTTTGGACAATTTAGCCTACCCAATTCACAAACAACATATCTTTAGACGCCAACGCAAACCCACGCCAACACAGGGAGAACATACAAAGACAGTAACGCCAACTGACCCAGCCAAGACTCGAACTAGTGACCTTCTTGCTGTGAAGCAAACGTGCTACTCACTGCACCACTGTGCGGCCCCAAATGAAGAAATCCCTTAAGCTTACAGCACCTGGTATTCCCAGGCGGTCTCCCATCCAAGTAGTAACCAGCCCCAACCCTGCTTAACTTGCCCAGGGTGGTATGGTTATAAGCTGGTTTATTAGTTTTGATTAGAGCTCATTTCAAATGTATTAAATCTGTTTATATAACACTTGCAGTAACGCTGCCTATACTATTTGGTGGGTGCATCTAAATTGTGGTTGATGCAGCTACATTTTTTAAGTTAGGAGCAATGTCAAGCAAAAAGGGTTCATTTTGAGCATTGCTGTTACGACGGGGAGTAACACATACAACTGGAGGTAAGATCCAAATGCAGGTTTATTCAAAGTCAGGCAAGCGATGGTCAACACCGGTGCAAACAGGTATATGGAGACAGTCCAGAATCACAGTCGAATACAGGCTAGAGATCAGAAAGGCAGGCAAAGACAAAGAGGCTAACGGTCAGTACACAAGATAACAAGACTGGGAAACCGCGTTGTAATGCTACTTAACAGTGAACAAGACTCGGCAATGTGAATGAGTGTGTGTGCTGCTTAAATACTGTGTGTAATCAGTCTTGAAGCAGGATCAGCTGTGGGAGTCTAATCAGTGAAGACTTGGAGCAGGTGTGTGTGTGTGTGGCATGACTGAATTTGTAGTCCATTTACTGGCAGAGTTGTAGTTCCATGAGTGAGTGTTTACCAGCGACATCTGGTGGTTTGTTCGCTGGTGAACATGACAATTGCACTGTGTTTTCATGTCTCCATTGGAATCAAGAACAGACTAAAATTCATAGAAGTGTAGTGTACTTTAAACTATCTTTACAGACAGAAGGGATGCAAGTTTTGCCATAAAATCTCATTTTAGAAATTTTGAACCCCATAGCAAAGACAAAAACTAGATATTAGAAATTAGTTGTTAAAGTGCACCTGGTTTCCCCCTTTTTTAAGATGTAATATTAATATTCTGGTTGTTCCCGTTTAGGTTCAGTTCAACACACAGTTCAGATGTTTTTATTATCATGTGTTAAAAGTGTCATGTTGGGGGGGTGTACACAGCTCGCTGTTTTAGGGGTGTGTTGCTTCCCGCCCAAAGTAACAAGGGGGCGGAGCTCTGTGTATGGCATCAGACAGGCAGATAAAGAGCATTCATTTTTATGATCAATTTTGTCTTAAATGAGCATAAAAAGTTAGGAAAGCAGTTGAATGCTTTCATTATAATGTTAGATGTGTGCATTTTTAAAGTGAAACCTGTCATTTAATGTAATGAAACGAATCTAAATAAATCATTCATTGTCTGCTCTTTAATCAGAACGTGTGAGTCATACAGTGAAGAAACGGCTAATGAGATTTGATAACTTGATTCTATTTCTTTATGATAGCTAATTTTAATAAGCTGAGCTGTTTGACAATTTATTGGCTGCTAATGTACACTATTTATTATTTACTTTTGTAAATAATAATGATAAAACATATTACTGACCATTTAACTGTTTATTTACAATGAATCATTTTACTGCTCCAAATGAACATATTAAGTCATTTGGGGATTTTTTTTGGGGGGGGAGGGGGTCTCTGTCACCAACTTGGTCCCAGTCATTCCCCTCGCTGGCCAGCAGAGGCCGCCATCTCCGGACTTCTAAGCATTACATCATCCACTTACACTGATCGTGCACACCTGTTTCCCAATCCAGTTAATGACCCACGTACCCTTTATAAGCAGCACTCAAACCTTCAGTCAGTGCGAAGTCTTGTTCAGCCCCGGCCAGCATTACTGAGCGGTTTATCCTGCCTGATCTCCTGTGTATTACTCCAGCCCGTCTCTGACTCTGCTTTGCCTTCTGCCTGCCCACGACTCAAGCCTAATACACGGACTCTGATACTCTCTGCCTGCCCACGACTCAAGCCTGATACACGGACTCTGAATCACGCCGCCTGCCTCTGACCCATGCCTGGTAAATCACTCTGTGTCTGTCAGCCGCCAGCCTTGAGACCTTTACTACTACTACTACTGTTGTTGTGTGTTCGCACCTTTGTGCGTATTGAATGTTTGAGTGAGAGTGTGATTAATAAATACTGCATAATGGATCCCTCCGTGTCAGTCTCCTCGTTACAGTCTCTTATGATGGTGGGCATATCCCTTATTTTTACATCCCAATGCTTTTGCCTTATCATCATACCTGTCAACCCTCCCGTTTTTCCAGAGATTCTCCCGTATTTTACAGTTCTATCCTGCTATCATCCCGTAAGGGTATTTTCCTGTTTTTCTCCTGTATTTTCAGTCTTTCTCTGAAGGGTGGCAAATAAGTCGAGTCTCCCTATACGCAACCCATACGCCGAACCACCAGGGGCTGCCTATTGCTCTTAAATGTGAGTCTGTTCTGTGCTTTCGCTTTGTTTTGGCATGAAAACACTTTGAAATAAATATAAAAACGGCACAATTCTCATTTTCATTACAGATGCCGTCTCCCCTTCATATGCAATCCTCAACAGTCATATAGCAGTGCGTGACTGTCAGCTGAGGTGCTCCATAGTGTTAAATAGACGCTGTTTCCCAAACTGATTCTGTACAAGTGTTTTGAAGCAGAGCAAGTCTGGGCTTTGGGTGCATGTTTAAACACACATACACATAATTATTAATAATACCATTAAGAGATGTCGATCCTGGTGGTGTTTTTTTTTTTTCAAACACAACTAATTTCATCCTAAATGAGCATAAACAGTTCATTATAATGTTAGATGTGTGCATTTTTTGAGTGACTCCTGTTATTTAATGTGATCAAACGAAATAA
Organism: Danio rerio; assembly: GCF_052040795.2. Classification (NCBI taxonomy): domain Eukaryota; kingdom Metazoa; phylum Chordata; class Actinopteri; order Cypriniformes; family Danionidae; genus Danio; species Danio rerio. The sequence continues at coordinate 1,557,830 of NC_141027.1, read as the reverse complement.
ATCAATCATTCGTTGCTCTTTAATCAGAATCTGTATGTTATACAGTGAAGAAACGGCTGATGAGATCTGATTCTATTTCATTATAATAGCTATTCATTTTAATAAGCTGAACTGTTTGCTAATTTATTGGCTGCTTATGTATACTATTTATTTTTACTTTCGTAAATAATAATAAAACATAACACTGACCGTTTAACTGTTTATCTACAATGAAACAGCTCCAAATGAGCATAATTAGTAATTTGGGGATTTTTTAAAAGGGGGTCGGGGGAATCCCTTATTATGATGGGTATATCCCTTATTTTCACATGCCAATGTTGACAGGTATCATGCTTAAGACTTTGTGGTTAGATCTGTAAAATAGAGCACAAAAGCAGAAACCACAAGACTCTGTTATTTCTTCAAGCAGGACTAGTTATTGGTAACTCGTTAGTCATTAAGAGTCTGATTAGTGTAGTTTAACAGCAGCACATCACCATAAATAAACTCACAACAGTCCTCACACAATCAAAGCTACTCAGAGAACCAAGCAGGGCTGGCTTGACGGATCCTGAAGTGGAGACGTTTTGCTCTGAAACGTTTCAAAACACCCAGGTCATGTGACTAAAGCAATTTAAAGGATACTACACAAACATTCAGAGAGCTGGCGAATCACCCCCTTCAAATGGTTTCACCCGATTGAATGGGCGTTATATGTGGTTATCAGATGATAGATATGGGCCAGTAGGGGCCTTCTGCGCCGGCTCAGAAGGCTGTTATCATCCATCCACATGGTTTATAACTGTTTATAGAAAATTCCAACACTCTGAAAACTCTAATTAATAATCTGATAGGTGTTTTGAGCTGAAACATTACAGACATATTCTGGAGAAACAAAAGACTGATCTTAATTCTGGAAAAGTGTTCAGATAGGGGCTCTTTAAACAATATTAACAATATTTGATATATTATTATATATCGTTATTATATATTGTTATTGTCTGCTGAAATGTTTCCACTTTGTCTAGTTTTCGTGTGTATGTTGAGCATACTGTCCTGCTGTTGAGCTCATCATGTAAATCCCTCCTCGAATACCCGAAATTCTCAGTAAACACTCTTGATGCGCATCATTAGCAGAGCAAATTTTTTACACCCCGAAGTTGCTGCTGTTTCAGCCTGAAGACGCTGCTGATTTAAATATGCAAATGAGCGTGGGTGTGTTTTCACCCCTCTGCCTGGGCATATTCCTGCTCATCTTCAGAAACGTGAGTTATTATGAGCGTCTGTACACGAGCCAAGATGGAGAAAGCCCTCATTTACTGCTGCCTGATTGCAGGTCAGTACACTCAGCAAATGATCGTTGCTGCTTGTTTAAATGAATTATTTACAATGAAATTAATCAATCCAATTCCTCAGGTTTTTTTTTGGGGGGGGGGGTGCTTAATTGTTTTATGTCCAACCTGCTTAAATTTGTAAAACCTGTCCAGGTAACTTAATCGGTTTGTGTTGGGGCAGCATGAGTGGATAGTGCAGAGCTCTAGTATCTGTATCACTCCTGTAAGTGTATTTATAGATATCAAACTTTTTAGTGTGCTGCATTTTTAAATTATATTTTAAACTTTTATTTATTTATTTTATTTAATTACGTTTTTTTTTTATTATTATTTTAAGTGCTGGGCAAAGATTATTTGCAATTAAAAGCATCCAAAATAAAAGTTGGTCTTGACATAATATATGTGTGTGTGCGTGTGTGTGTGTGTGTGTGTGTGCGTGTGTGTAAGTGTGTGTGTGTGTGTGCGTGTGTGTGTGTGTGTGTGTGTCTGTGTGTGTGTGTGTGTGTGTGTGTGTGTGTGTGTGTGTGTGTTTGTGTTTGTGTGTGTGTGCGTCTGTGTGTGTGTGTGTGTGTGTATGTGTGTGTGTGTTTGTGTTTGTTTGTGTGTGTGTGTATGTGTGTGTGTGTGTGTATATTTATTATCTATATATGTAATACACACATATAGTGCAGGAAAAAGTATTGAACACATATAAATAACATCTCTAAAGAAGCTGTTGGACTACAATTAAACCAGGTTTTGGTAAAAGCCCAAACATAAAACTATAACAAAACAAAAAATAAATAAGTAATATAGTTAATATATGTATATGCATAACTAATAATTGTCATGTTTAATAAGAATGAAATGACAGAAGGAGAAACACTGAACTCAGTGTGTTTAATACTTTATATAAAAGTCTTTTAAGGACGCCTCTCATATGGAGAATGAAGCCTCCTGCATTGCTCAGGTGTGAGTTTCTCACTGACTTCAACAGAGTGTCCATATCTTGATGCTTCTGTGGGTCTCGTCTATTAAATCTGAGCTTTTTTCTGTATTCTCTATTGGATTCGGGTCAGGTGATTGGCTGGGCCATTCTGCAGCTTGATTTTCTTTCTCTGAAAGCATCTAAGAGTCTCCTTGGCTGTGTTTTGGATCATTGATTAGCTGAAATGGGTTCATCTTCATCCTCTGCTAATGTAGATGTCGGACTAAGGCAGCTGATATTCATTTACAATGAGGAAGGGCAGAGGGATGCTAAAGAACTACTGAGAGATTTCAGCTGCTGTCTGGGCTTTCACTGCTGAAATACACCTCCTTTTCTTCATGTGTTCAATACTTTTTCCTTGTGTCATTTCACTTTATTGCACAGAACTTCATTTGTAAACTATTAGATTTGTTTTATTGTGCAAATATGGATTTCTTTCGTTGCTATCAACATCTGGTGAAAATTTCAAGTCGACAGCACCTTTAGAAATATGTTTTCTGAGAAAAATGCTGACGTGTTCAATACTTATTTCCCTCGCTTTATATAAAAACTGAAGTAGAAAACATGTTGTCACATAGACATTTCAATATGTACAGTTGAAGTCAGAATTATTCGCCCCCATTTGAATTGTTTTTCTTTTTTAAATATTTCCCAAATGATGTTGAACAGATTCAGGAAATGTTCACAGTATGTCTGATAATATTTTTTCTTCTGGAGAAATACTTATTTGTTTTATTTCGGCTAGAATAAAAGAAGTTATTGATTCTTTAAAACCCATTTTAAGGTCAAATTTATTAGCTCTTTTAATGATTTTTTTCGATTGTCTACAGAACAAACCAGAACAAGCCTACAGAACAAACCAAATAATTTAGCCCCGCTAATAATTCTGACTTCAACTGTATATAATTTGTATCATACACATATATATTATATATCTAAGTATACATTAACATTTCTCATATATATGGATTATGTGTTTATATATACACACAATAAAACTACACACATATAGTATAAATATAAAGTAAAACAAAAAGCATTTATTTCGGATGTGATTAATCCAGTTATTTTTGTGTATTATCTTTTGTTAGATGTAATTTTGTTTAAACCTTTTTTAAATATATATTTTTGGGTTATCCACGTTCTTTAGCTGGAGTGCGTTTCCCAAACAACGACATAACTCATGACTGAACTGGTATGATGCATCATTTGGGAATGAACGATGTAGTGAAGAGTGTTTCCCAAAACCCCTAGTTTCTCTGTCACAGATCTATCGCTTGAGCCACGTTAGTTATAGAGTAAAACGCCCATCATGATGCTCTAAACGGGTGGAGGAACTACTTCTTTAGAGAAAATGGCCATCATATTTTGTATAAAATTATATTGATTTACATAAAGACGCGTTAAAAAAAAACAATCCAATGTTAGATTTGGTAAAAACACGCACTATAGGGCAAATGTTTCCTTTTCAAATATTATTGAGAACATTACATATTTCATGCTAAAACCACCTAGCTAACACATATTCTGATCTCATATATAAACCATATTGCTGTTAATGGTTGTAATTTACAGTTGGCTATTTATTAAGAAAAGTAATAATAATACTTATCATTATTCTATTAATCTTAAGAAAGATTTCCCAGAGATGGGTTGCGGCTGGAAAGGCATCCGCTGCGTAAAAAACTTGCTGGATAAGTTGGCGGTTCATTCCGCTGTGGCGTCCCCGGATTAATAAAGGGACTAAGCCGACAAAAAATGAATGAATGAATGAATAATATTAAGTAAGAATTAAGTAGAACTTGCAACCTTTGGCTAACGATGGTTTTAGGAAACACCCCTGGCTGATTTTCTAACACTCTACCCTCTTAATAAATGTGTACGATCATCTCAGCATGGCCTTCTGAAATTCATCTGTGATCCAGGGGGGTTTCTCCCATTTTTAAAAGCATTTTAGTCCAGGATTGCTTTTAATTACTTTGTTAAAATAGTTGGGTTAAAAATACCCCAACATATAACCCAACTAGCACCTTCCTAACTATGGGTTATTTTAACCCAATGCATTGGGTTATATTGATTAAATGTTATTACTTCCATTCTCTTATTACTGTTTCTACTATTACTAGTACCACTATTAATTTTGTAATTATGATTGTGTAAATAAATAACATACAGTATAGAAAAAGATTGAAAATGCTTTATTTCTATTACATTTGAAGTTCCAGACACTTTTGTTAAAATAAATCAAGAATCACAAACAATGAAGAAACAGAACAAAGTCTAGACCAGGGGTCAGCAAACTTGTTCCTGGAGGGCCGGTGTCCTGCAGATTTTAGCTCCAACCCTAATCAAACACACCTGAACAAGCTAATCAAGCTCTTACTAGGTATACTTGAAACACCCAGGCAGGTGTGTTGAGGCAAGTTGGAGCTAAACCCTGCAGAGACACGGGCTCTCCAGGACCGAGATGGGTGACCCCTGCTCTACACTCTTAATCATTATGTACGATCTTCTCAGCAAGGTCTTCTAAAACTCATCTGTGAGCCAGGATTGTTTTCACCCATTTTTAAAAACATTTTAGTCTAGGATTGCTTTCAGTTAGTCTCTGTTTTGGCATCTCTTTTACCAAACTTTGATGACTTCTGCTGCTGAGAAACACAGTGAAAAGGGTCATTACAGTTAATTTTAAAGGAGTAATAAACCGTGAGTCTCATATAATTAGACTGGTGTGACGTAAGCAGCAAATAAAGCTGGTAATGTGTGTATCTCTGCATTTCTCCAGCAGCAGGTCTCGTGTCAGTGGTGGACTCTGCTGAGTATGTTCTGGTGGATACGTATAAAAGCTGGACTGAAGCTGCAGATTACTGTGGACAGAAGTACATTGATCTGGCCAGCGCTCAGACTGCTGGAGACTGGAGCCGCTTCACTGAGTTATCAGCTGCTTACTCTCAGCCTGAGGCTTGGGTTGGCCTCTATGATGATGTGGACAGCTGGAGATGGTCCTATCAGGAGGAAGCTCTCACATTCACAGCGTGGGAATCTAACCAGCCCAATAATTATGGAGCAAATGAAGACTGTGTCATGATGCGTCCAAATGGATACTGGAGAGATAAGAAGTGCAATCTCATATGTCCGTTTGTTTGTGAAAGCAGTAAGTGTTGATTACTCCTACTGACTAACTGTGGATTGAGCTGATGTAGAAACCTAATATTCCTAGTTAATACTTCAGTCAAATTTTCAGTCATTGGTTCAGTTTCCTTCAGCTTAGTCCATTTCAATTCAACATCTAGCCAGTGTCCAAGGACGTTATTTTGACATCTGACGCCCTCAAATTATGTTGATATTTGGTTGATTTAAGGTTGTGTTGGAAAGTGACCAAAATTCAGACGTCATAATGGTAACGTCCACACAATGTCAAGGTGTAACATGATTAGACATTGATATTTGGTTGATTTTAGGTTGATTTTAGGTTGGACATTGATGTCGGCCTGACGTCAGTGGTGGTTCTAGACCAGAGTAACTTTAACATACATCACAAACTACTTCAACAGTCACTCAAAGTTTTTTTTTTCATGCATCACTCTGCAGTCTTCATAAACAAGATCATTAAATAACTTCAATTCAAAATAATCTTCCTTGTTCATTTAGTTGACAATACACTTTGTGCTTTAGGGTAACACATTTCTAACATTAAAGTACATCAAGGCACATTTCTGCAATTGTAAACTTTAACAGATGCAGTTGAAGTCTTTTTTTTAAGTGATCTTTAACAAACCAAAGAAATTTTCAGAATTTCCTATAAAACCAAAAATAATTATTCTGAAATCATAATAAGGCTAATTTCTTAAAGTTTATTGATTGAATAAAAGCAGTTTTTAATTTAAAAAAACAGTTTCAAAGTCAGTATTATCAGCCTCCTTAAGAAATATTTACTGTATATTTGTCATTGTCTACACAATTACCCAGTTATGCAATAACTTGACTAATTATTCCAACTTTCCTAGTTAACACAGTCTTTAAATTGCACTTTAATCTGAATCAAATACTATAGAATACCCATAGGGACTTTAATCTGAATACAACTATCCTGCAAAATAACTAGTAAAATATTATGCACTGACTGTCACTATGGGAAAGACAAAAAAATAATCATAGAAATGGGTTAAACTGTTATGTTTAAAAACGTGTTGTAAATAAATCAAAAGTGTTTGAAGACTCATGCTTTATGTCACGACTGAAAACACGAATGAAGACAAAACTAAACAAGTTGAATATTACCTCATTCATCAAGGCACATTTCTGCACCTGTAAACTTTAACAGATGTTGTTGAAGTAATCTTTTTGCCCTTCCGTTAATTTAAAATAACGTTTCCGACGTGATCTTTAACAAAACAAGTAGATTTTCACAGTGTTTCCTGTAAAACTAAAATAATTCTTCTTGAGTCATAATAAAGCTTATTTCTTATAGTTTATTTCTTGAATAAAGAATAAAGTAAAAAAAAATGTTTAAGGTCAGTATTATTAGCTTCCTTTAGAAATATTTACTGTATATTTTTAGATTGTCCACACAACAAACCAGTTATACAATAACTTGACTTCCAACTTTCCAAGTTAACACAAGTCTTTAAATTACACTTTAATCCGAATCAAAGACTATAGAATGTCTATAGGGACTTTAATCTGAATACAGCACTGTAAAAATGCAGGGTTCTACACAACTCATTCATTCAGGGAGAACATGCAAACTCCACACAGAAACGCCAACTGAGCCGAGGCTCGAACCAGCGACTTTCTTGCTGTGAGGCAACAGCACTACCTACTGCGCCACTGCGTCGCCATCTTTAAAATGACAAGTAAAAGATTATGCACTGACTGTCACCATGCGAAAGACAAAAAAGTAGTTATTAGAAATGAGTTAAACTATTATGTTTATAAATGTGTTGGAATCAATCAAAAGTGTTTGAAGACTCGTGCTTTGTCATGACTGAAAACACAAATGACGGAAGGCAAAACTAAACGAGTTGAATAATACTTCTACATTAGCGTGACTGAAAACTATATTTGACTCGTGTTACATTTGTTCTCCGGTACTTTGCTGACTGTTTGTAAAATTAAGACTGCAATTCTGAACGTAAAACTGAGCCAAGGCTCGAACCAGCGACTTTATTGCTGTGAGGCAACAGCACTACCTACTGCGCCACTGCGTCGCCATCTTCAAAATGACTAGTAAAATATTATGCACTCACTGTCACCTCCTTTTTAAAATCGTACATTTTCGTACGACTGAACTCGTACAAATTAGCCACTAAACTGACACTAAAATACTTACGTTTCCTAAGCACATAAGTTTTGAAAATGCACATAAAAAATGTGTGTGTGTGTGTAACTGAGTAGGATAAACTTTTTATTCAATATATATGTCTGCTTGTCTGTTGCAATGTTTACTATATTTTATGTCCAGTAGTTGTGTAATAAACTGGATAAAGTACATCCAGAGGGTTGTTTTTTCAGAATGAAGGCTTCAGTCTTCTAGATATGTGCTGCGCTTCACGTCTGACTGCTGAAAAACCTCTCAGGCTTTATTCTGAGAGAACAACCTGCCGGATCTACTTTATCTCTAACAAATAATATACTGGAATGTCAAGATGGACCAATCAGAGTCAAGTCCTCCAGAGAGATGTTTAATAAAGGTAAAGTGTAATTTCCATATGAGGTTAATCAGTCGTTTGTGTGGTGTGTTGCAGCAGGAAAGCCAGTACTGGTTAACAATACACAGCTGACCTGGAGAAATGCCCAGAGATACTGCAGAGAACACTACATTGACCTGTTCACAGTGCGCAGCGAGGAGGAGAACCAGCTTTTACACAACATGAGCGAGATGTACACCTGCACCTGGATCGGCCTGTTCCGAGACAGCTGGAAGTGGTCCGATCACAGCGCAGATCCGGTATCTCTACGATGGGCTACAGGACAACCCGACAATGCTCTCGGCAACGAAAACTGTGCTGTTGTAGATAAGAATGGGCTTCTTGCTGATAAGCCATGCTCTGAACCGTTCCGCTTCATCTGCAGTAGTAAGTTTACCTCTGGAACTACCAGAGTTCTGCTAGAAACACTATAGAGGTCATTTAGAGCCTAAAAACTGGATGTTTTGGGTTAAGTCAATAGCTATGTTTCCATCCACCTATTATATGTGCATTATCAACGCAATCTTACGTCAATTTGTAACTTTTTGATTTAGTGGCTAATTCGTATGAATTCGTACGATCTAATTTGTATAACTTAGTATGATTTGCTCATCACCCAATGACGGTTGGGGTTAGGGGTGGGGTTAGGTGCCACGCCTCCTTTTTAAAATCGTACATTTTCATACGAATGAACTCACGAATTCATACGAATTAGCCACTAATCTGACAAAACGTAAAATACTTGCGTTTCCTTGTGAGATCAGGCTGGCATTTTGGATATGCGCATAAAAAAAATGGTTGATGGAAACACCATGACGCACATAAGTTTTGAACAAGCACATAAAAATGTATGCGAAAAACTGAGTAGGATCAACTTTTTATTCGATATATATGGTAATTTAGAGCCTAAAGACAGGATGTTTGTGGGTAATACGGCTTATAAATGTGTAGTATACGTTATATTAATTTCATGCAATCTTTAATATTGTGAATGCAGTAAATACCAGAATATATTGGGATACACTCTAAAAAACGTTGAGGTATTTATCTAACCAAGGGATTGAGTTAAACATATTTAGTGCTTTGTTGAGTTATTTTTAACCTTTATTAGGTTATTTATATAATAACTGTCACCATTGCAGGTTTACGCATCCTTCAGAGTGTCTGTTTTGTCATGTGGGTTTGTTTTGTTTTGGTCGTCCTGTATTTGTTATGGAGGTTCACGTGTTATGACGGTACTCAGCTCTTTTGATTAGCTCGCCAGCTGTGATTCATTACCATATCTATATCTGGGCAACGCTTCTATGAGCTGGTGCCCACTCGAATAGCCAGATCTACTAACTCATCCAGAGTCTTAGGAAGGTCCAGTGTATAAAAACATGTCCCACTGCACCTCAGTGTTCCAGCCGCATTTAGCAGCCAAGGTCCGGAACTGGATTGAGTACTCCGCCATGCTCCGATTCCCCTGACGGAGCTCTGCGAGGATACGGGCGTCCTCTATCCCGGAAGCGGGGAAGTTCTTAAGTTCTTAAATCTTGCCTTCCTCCACCGACTTGTTAATCTGGAGAGTCCCACTTATCCCGGTCCTTCTTTTCCAAATGTTCCCTGTATATAACGTTCCCAGTATTACTCTTTTTTGTTTTATCCGGAAAGGTGGCTCTGTGGAGGACTACAGCCTGGAAACAAAAACTGCCTTGCTGTTCCACTTCTGGAGCTGTTTTAAAGGAACTTAAGAAAGTTTTTGATCGGGCCGCTTTCAGTAGAGAGGCTGCCCGAATCCTTGCAGAGCTCCATCAGGGGAATCGGAGCGTGGCGGACCTTGGTTAGTGAATGCGACTGGAACACTGAGGCGCAGTGGGACATGTTCCTGCATGGATTATCAGACCATCTTCAGGACAAAATTTATACACTGGACCTTCCTAAGACTCTGGATGAGTTAGTAGATCTGGCTATTCGAGTGGGCACCAGCTCATAGAAGCGTTGCCCAGATATAGATATGGTAATGAATCACAGCTGGCGAGCTAATCAAAAGAGCTGAGCACCGATATAACACATGACCTACCATAGCAAATACACGTGGACGACCAAAACAAAACAAACCCACATGACAAAACAGATGCACAAACCTGCAATCGTGACAATAACTCAACCAGTTGGGATACAATTTTGAATTTCAACATCAACTGATTTAACGAACACAGAACAGCTGTATTAATATGCGTACGTAATGTTATTTCGCGTTATAAAGTTTGTTTAAGCTCTAATGCAAAAATACTTTTTTCTATTTTTTTAAATCAATTTACCTCTCCGTGTTGTGTGTTTATATCCGTTTCTCCAGCGCTTTCTCTACCTCCCGTGTTTATCTCTGCGCTTTTTTTATGTTTTGGAGGAAATGATACACATATTTGGGATATCCGGTCGGATTCTCACCTTTAGGATCCAGCGGAGACATTTGTTTATTTACACAGCCATTATTATTTAATTATAAAATTAATAGTAGAAATAGTAATAGTAAAATTAATACCAGAATGGAAAAAATGACATTTAATCAAAGTAACTCAAATGCACTGGGATAAAGTAACCCATAGGAAGGTGCTATAACTAGGGATGTAACGGTATTGTAAATACCGTCATACCGCAATAGCAATTTTTTTCGATATTACCGTAGGCGCATGACTCGATAAAACTATAGGTCTTCTGAGAAAATTTGCTCAGGCGAATGAAGCGAACGGGAGGTAGCGGAAACTACAATTCCCATCAGCCCATGCGTGGCCGTCATCCTTTGTGGTCTGTTGTCACTACAGATCCAGTAATGCAGAAATAGAGTGTGCTGCTAGTAGCGGGGATGAAAAAGAGCTGGAAATGATCGAACCTAAAGCGGGTGTTGTCGCGCGTTCTGAACGCGTACTGTAAAGCGGGGAAGGGGGGTTGAGCGCGCATACTCAAGAGCGGTGTTGTCACGCGACTACTGAAGGGCGGGACGGAGCGTGTGTCGCATCGCGGGGGCACTTTTGATCATTTTGGAAGGGCATTTTCTATCCAAGACTAAAAAGGGCATGTGCACTGCACTGGTTGAGCCCTATGTGTGCACGTGCCTGCAAGTTGGGGAATACGACTAATAACAGTCATGGGGACTGCAGAAACACAGCACACTGTTCAGATTGATGCAGACATTGACTTGTACCGCAGAGACCTCGATCTCACTCATGGCTTGTCCTCTCAAGTGGGGGAAAGACAATGCACAACGTTACCCACTGCTGTCAACCTGGGCCAAGTCATATCTCTGTCCCAGAAACCTCAGTCCCAAATGAGAGGGTTTTTTTCTGTTGCAGGGGACATTGTAAATGCCCAGAGATACCAGCTTTTACCAGATTATAGTTATATGATCATTTTCCTTAAAACCCATCTCTATCTAAGTGAGTGAGTGATTAAATGTTGAATGTGATGAGTTTTCAACAATACTAAATTGAAACTTTATTTTTTTTACATGGTTTAATATTTTTTTGTTATTAAAATTGAAGTTCCTGTTTCAAAGCTTACAGATAGATGACTAATTTGTATGTCATTGACACTTTTGGCACTTTTTTTGAGTATTTTCATAAGTTTTGTTTTTTCCTGTAAATGATTCAATAAATACCGTACCGTGACATTCATACCGAGGTATTACCGTACCATAAAATTCTGATACTGTTACATCCCTAATAATAACCTATAGTTGGGTTATATGTAGGGGTATTATTAACACAACTATTTTACCAGAGTATTACGTCTGTTTCACCAAGCAAATCAGGTATTCTTTGATATTACTGTGAGGCGGCATGGTGGCTCAGTGGTTAGCGCTGTCACCGCACAGTAAAAACATTGTTGGTTTGAGTCCCGACTGGGCCAGTTGGCATTTCTGTGTGGAGTTTGTATGTTCTTCCCGTCTGTGGGTGTGTGTGTGATTCTGTGCGGAGTTTGCATGTTTCCTTCCTTGTGTGTGGGTGTGTGTGTGACTGTGTGTGGAGTTTGCATGTTCTTCCCGTGTGCGGTTGTGTGTGTGATTCTGTGTGGAGTTTGCATGTTTCCTTCCGTGTGTGGGTGTGTGTGTGTGATTATGTGATGAGTTTGCATGTTCTCCTCGTGTTGGCGTGGGTTTCCTCTGGGTGCTCTGGTTTCCCCCACAGTCCAAACACATGTGCTATAGGGGAATTGAGGAACTAAACTGGCCGTTGTGTATGAGTGTGTGTGTGTGTGAATGAGTGTGTATGGGTGTTTCCCGGCACTAGAATAATGCTGTGTTGTACTCTAACATTCACTGCGCGCTGAGTTTACACACCATGATCACTTCTGCTGTGGAGAAACATGGAGATGTGGAGAGGGTATTTATGTGTGTGTTGTGTTTTTCTGCTGTGTTTCTCTCAGTTCGGTCGAGGCAGAATGTGCTGCGGCTGGAGCTGAAGGCTGAGGATGATGTGAATGTTGAGCTGATGATGGCCGCTTTGTTGGAGGAGGTCAGTGTGAATGTTAAAGAGCTTTCATCACTCTCTACTTTTATATCTGACTTTAGTCTTCCTGCAGATTGAGCAGAATCTCGGAGAGTCGATGAAGAGCGCCAATGTGAAGCTGACATGGAGAAAACAGGCCAATGGGAAAGTCTTCCAGACAAATTAAAGAGCATTACTAATTTATACGATTATTAGAACTAACAGATTACCTGACAGAAACCTTCTCCTTAATGCCACATCACCGTCTCACTATACTCAAGACTCTAATCCTGCTCTCCTGATTGTGATGTGAAAGTGAGATGTGCTGCTGGTCATACACATTTACAGGCTTCATTACAAAAAGATCACACTTTTAGCGTAATGCCTTCATAAAGCATGATGACAGACATTCAATGCTTAATTTTAAAATCTCAGTAAAAGCTTTGAATATACAGTTGAAGTCGGAATTATTCGCTCCCTGTTTATTTTCCCCAATTTCAGGGAAATTGAGATTTCTCCAACACATTTCTGATCATAATAGTGTTAATAACTCATCTCTAATAACTGATTTATTTTCTCTTTGTCATGATGACAGTAAATAATATTAGACTAGATATTCTTCAAGACACTTCAATACAGCTTAAAGTGACATTTAAAGGCTTCACTAGGGTAATTAGGGTAACTAGGCAGGTTAGGGGAATTAGGCAAGTCATTGTATAACGATGGTTTGTTCTGTAGACTGTCAGAAACAAAATATAACTAATAATATTGTCCTTAAAATGGTGTTTAAAAAAATAAAAAACTGCTTTTATTCTAGCTGAAATAAAACAAATAAGACCTTCTCTAGAAGAAAAAATATTATCAGACATACTGTGAACATTTCCTGAATCTGTTCAACATCATTTGGGAAATATTTAAAAAAATAGAAAAAAATTAAAAGGGGCGAATAATTCTGACAACAACTGAATTTATTATGTGACAAAATGATGCCTTATTTAAGAATGGATTGATTATACAACCATATATGGATGTTTTTCCAAATTGTTAGTTTATTAAAAGGGCATGGTAATTATAGTTTATTATTTCCTATTTCTAGGTGACAGGGTGGCGCAGTAGGTAGTGCTGTCGCCTCACAGCAAGAACCATAAACATCTCCATTTTTAGTATATAAACATACTTTTAAGTGCACTATTAAACGTAACATTAGTAAAGTTAGTATTCCTTTTAAGTAGTAAACTAAGTCCGCTTTTTAGTGGTTTTCAAATAGTACACTTATAAGTAATGAAGTATACCTTATTACTTCAACATTACTTAAGTAAACTTAATGTAAACGTCTTCTCCACCTTTTTACAACCCAGGCTGATTGTGGAAACGTAGCCCTGCGGACGTTTCTGGAGGCCGCGAAATATGTCCCAGGAGGTACGTATTTGTGCAGTTTTTGTATTCGCGAAGCCGCGAGAGGCCGCTGTGCACGCTTTTTCGTGTCTCGAACGCCTCTAGGGAGTGCGCGCCGTTCGCGTCCGCACTGTTCTCGCGCAAAAAGCTGCCGGAGGCCACTGTCGAGCGACCGTCTGTCCCAAGCAACGATTTACAAAAGTCGTCCAGAAATAAAAAAAAAAAAAAAGCAAAAGCACCTCGTCCGATTTTGACCGCGTTTGGGTTTCGCCACATTCTCGCCCTGTCGTAAACTCGTTCGCTTTTATTTTTTAGGATTCTGTTTTTCATCTTACCTGATTTCTGGAACCGCTCTTCTCCAGACTCGAACCCGGTCATCGTTGCCGCGGCTGGCTCCTCCTCCTCCTGGCCTCCGCTCCGCCGCTGAACACTACAAGCTAAGCGGAGGAACAGCCCTCCACAAGGAGGTGAGCCATCAGCCGGCGAGCGCGAAGAAGAGGAGCGGCATCACACCACCCCGCAGCATTCGCTCGAAAAAAACAAAATGCGATCATACGTGCCTCCGCCCACGTAAATCGCAGTCTCCAGAAACATCCGCGGGGATACGTTTCCAGAATGAGCCTGGGTTGCATTTTTAGCATATACATGTAAACAATTAGTACACACTGCTAGTAGATTTTGTATATGAAGTACACCTAAACAAATACGTCAACATTACTTAGGTATACGTCATAAAATAAGCGTAATGTTTGTAAGCATCTTTGACCACTTATTAGAATACAAATGTAAATTTTTAAGTGTACTACAAAGTGTGAACGTATTGAACTGAGTACTGCTATTCAAGTATCTGCTTGACAAAAAAAAGTAGTAAACTAAAGTAGTTTAAGTGGTATTCAAATAGTACACTTACTACTAGTGCATATGTTTAGTATACTTACTACATGAAGTATACCTAAATACATTACTTAAGTATACTTCATACAACAAGTATGTGTGTGCGCACAGGGAGAGTGCAACCTGTTGACTACGTGTTAGCGAATGTGAAATATGTTATTAGTGTGTGTTTTGTTGTACGTTTCAGACACACACATCCGTCTTGTACACTAGATGAGAAGGCAGAGCATGTTGTTCAGATCAGCTGGCAAATCACTGAGCTAAACCCTTCTCTAAACCCAACCAATAGTGTTTTCAGAAGCAAACGCAAAGGGAAAGTGCACTGCGAACAGGTAGTTTCGACTAAGCCGAAAAGAAAATCAAATGAATGAATTTCCTATTTCTATTGAAAATTTTTGTGTTCTTAGAACTGATTTGCTTTGGTATCATTTGTCTTGATTTTAAAATGTTTCTTGTCTGTCAGCTAAACAAGAAGTGAATAAACACGAAGAACATTTAAGGTGAAGTGAATCGCGCTCAAAGACAAAGCAGTCAGAACAACAGGGCAATACACAAACTGTTGGCCACGAGTAATGTCTTAATATTAACCGTATAATCAAACATAAAACAGTAGCTTGGCCTATTTTAAAATACTTGTGCTGTTAATGAAATAATCATCCATCGTTCCAGTGCAGTTTCATTTTGATTCTTTAATCAGGTCAGCTAAAAAACAGCATGAACTACAATAACAATGATCACCGCAGGTGTAATTGAGTGTTGAATGTCACTGAGACGAGTTTGGATACTGCTTTACGTGACATTTATTGCCACACTGAAAGCTGAAGCACATAGGCTGCATCCGAAACCGCATACTTCTATACTATATAGTATGCTAAAATCAGTATGCAAGGCGAGTAGTATGTCCAGATTCATAGAATTAGAAAAACAGTAGGCGAGAACTACCCGGATGACTTACTACTTCCGGCGAGATTCTGGAGTGCGCATCCCATGCACGCTGCGCTATCACATGATGCCCCGCGAGCGAATTCATGAATGGGAGTAAAGCGACGCAACTGATGCGGGCAGGTCACGTGACCATGACAAAATGGCGGATGTAGTACGTCCGAATTCCATTCATACTTTTCACATTCATACTGTATAGAGCGTACTTTTCTAACGACCGAGTAGTACGTTTAAATTCAAATGCAGTACCTACTGAGTCGTAGGCGGTTTCAGACGCAGCCATAGTCTACCTCAGATCCAGAAAATAAAATAAGTTCACGGTCGAGCTTTATTATCAGTGCGCTACATGTGAGGAACAAAATATTGTGTCTCGCAGGACCACAAATCATTTTACTCGTATTTAATAAGGATGCCGATTTTTGGCCCATGATTTGGATTTGTCCTGATTTCGCATTGAATTTACTGATTAATCTTCTACTCCACTGTAGTTTTTGTCATTGTGTTTTGAGCTTGTGCTTGCTTTTTGCTCTTTAAAACAAGCAAAACAATCTTAATGCAAAGCAGAAACAAGATTATTTAGCATGTTTTAAGAAAAACTCAACTTAACTTTGACTCATTATTTCTGAAAATAAGACTAGAAAATGTTTCCTGATTTAAGGATTTGTAGATATTTAGACTAAAGACAAGATTTCTAAGTAAGAAAGCATTTTTGCAGCATACTAAATAAATCTCGACTGAAGTGCTAACCCTTCATTGAGTGGCATCCCTGTTATAGGATCTTAAATTGTCACAGCATCTTAAACTGATTAAAGTCCACACTTTTCATGATCTAAAGACAATAACATCATGATTTGCAATGCAAACGGTGTTTTCTCTCCAGATTTGTGCGCACACATTTGATGTGCATCATTAGCTGAGCAAATGTTGATGCTGTAAACCTGCGAATGTTGAAGAATAAAGAAGATTTCAATACACAAATGAACAAGGGTGTGTGTGTGTGTGTGTGTGTGATCATTTTTGGTCAGAACTATATTTTAACACACACAGAGGAGAACAAACACCTCATCTAATCTGAACAATAATGCAGCAAAGATTGATTTTCCTCATTTTGCTCTTTGGTAAGTGTTCATGTGGTTTCTGAATCTCAGCTGCTTTACTGTCTGAATGCTGAATTACTGTGTGTTGACTTCAGAGAGTTACTGTGTTTCCTTGTACTGTCTGTTAATTTGACTCCATTTCTTTTTTCTCTCTCAGATATTCTGTGTATATTCTAATTCATAACATGTATAGTGCAATAATAATAATAATAATAATATATTTTTAAGTATTAACACAGAACATTTTATGAATATTTTGTGTTGTTTTTTTAGCAATTTAATTTCTTAATCATCTGTTCTCGTTATGTTTTTAAGATTTATGTAAAGTATTTTAAGGTATTAGTCACAAGTATAAATTATATATTATATATAAAAATATATTTTGTTTGATGTATGATATGATGATCTTTAATTTTTTATGTTCATTGGAGTTTTGTATTAATCATTTCTATGCATAATTTAAATTACTTCATTGAATAAATAAAAAATAACAATATAAATAACAATAAAAATATATATACATATATAATCTTTTTTTTAAGTAAGTTTTATGTAAAGTATTTTAAAGTTTTTATTATAAACAAAAAAGATTTAGTTTGATGTATAATTTTTAATGTACAATATAACATTCTGCATTTATTAATTTTATTTATTAAACTCTTAGTTTTTAATTAAATATTTAATGCTATTAATTTTTTGCTAAAACCTTTTTTTGTGAGTTTAATTTTTCATAATCCTCTTTTCTGGTTACAGTTTTGAAGTTTTCGTTTGAAACAGTTTTTTTTTTTAAGCTTATTTTATTAATTACATTTCTTAATCATTCGTTCTGATTATGTTTTTCAAATATTCTTTATTAATGAAGCATTTGTATGAATATTTTGTTTCATGTATAATATGTTGGATCACCTAATTTATTCTCCTATTATATATTTAAAAAAACCTTATAATTATCTTTTTTGATGAATTAAATTTCTTAAAAGTTTTCATTATGCACAGATGTTTTACGTTTTAATAATCGATTTTTAGCATTATCTTCTTTATTCTCTTTTCCTTTTTATTATATTTCAAAAACATTGTTAGATGCTTTACTTGTTAGTTTAATATTTTGTGAATTGTTAATTTCTCAATCATCTATTTTGGTAATGTTCTTGAAATTAAATAGATGTCTAGTATTCAAGTATTCTTTATAAGCAGTTTTTTTCATTGTTTTTGTTTGATGCACAATGTGATTTACTGCATTATCTTATTTATTCTCGTTTTTATTATTATATATCTCAAAATAAATTATTAGATCCTTTTTTTTTACTTCTATTTTTTATTTTAATTTTCAATCGTCAGTTCTCGTTATGATTGTTTGTATTTTGAAGCATTCTTTAATACTGAAAATTAACAATAATCGGTCTCATATAATTAGACTGGTGACGTAAGCAGCAACTAAAGCTGGTAATGTGTGTATCTCTGCATTTCTCCAGCAGCAGGTCTCGTGTCAGTGGTGGACTCTGCTGAGTATGTTCTGGTGGATGCGTATAAAAGCTGGTCTGAAGCTGCAGATTACTGTGGACAGAAGTACATTGATCTGGCCAGCGCTCAGACTGCTGGAGACTGGAGCCGCTTCACTGAGTTATCAGCTGCTTACTCTCAGCCTGAGGCTTGGGTCGGCCTCTATGATGACGTGGACAGCTGGAGATGGTCCTATCAGGAGGAAGCTCTCACATTCACAGCGTGGGATTCTGATCAGCCCAATAATCTGAACGGACAGCAGTACTGTGTGAGTCTGCGCGACTCCGGATTCTGGTGGGATGAGGACTGTAACGTCACCTGTGCATTTATCTGCCAGAATCATGGTAGGACTCCTCAACATCACAGTGCTACAGTAGAATAAAACAGAGAGATGATCACAAACTGATCATTGTGGGCACTTGTGATTCATAATTAACCATGCTTACATTAATGTTGTGGATATTTAGTCATTAGTAATGGCGTTATGGACCATTTAAAGAACGTAAACAATAACAAATGCGTTGACACTGCGTAGGTCTGGTCCTAAAAGCATTTCAGGTAGTGCCATTTTTAAATCACAAACCTGTCAAAACAAAATGACTAGCGCATACTTTTAAGTCTTGCTAAAACAGAGCAGAAAACATCCCACATAGCAAAATTTCTCTGGCCCAGCTCTGGCCCACACAATCAGGTTTTGCTTGGCCCACATGCCGCAGTCAATTACGTTACATGACTGGACCAGATCTGGCTTCCAGACAAGGGCCAAACACAGACCATATCTGGGCCAAGTCTCAGCCAAGTTAATAACTCATAACTGGGCCTGAACTGGGCCAGATAGGTTGGTGTGTCACGACTGCAATGAAATTGATAAACCCATGGAGTGATGCGCTTTAGGCACACTATGGGCACGCTTTTTCTCAAAGTGACCTGAATGGTAGAATTTTTTTTCTTTACTCAAAAATGATTTTAGTGTATTTTAAATGTGGGTCAAGACTGGCCAAACTCACATGGCCCACTTATCAAATTTTTAAATCTGGGCCAAATACTATGTTTGTCATCTGGCCCAAATCGTGTGTGCCGCCTTAAAGACGGTGCCACCTCTGCCAAACCCGGGCCATGTTTGGCCCACATGCTGTATGCCAGTGCCGAATGAATGCCTGCTGTGCCAGCTTTATGCCAAACCTGGGCCAGAATTATTTGCTACTAGGGATACTGAAGCTAACAACTGATAATGGTGTGGAATTACCAGACCCGGTAAGTCAGAGGTGTCCACACTCGGTCCTGGAGGGCCGGTGTCCTGAAGAGTTCACCTCCAACCACAATCACACACACCTGAAGCAGCTAACCAAGCTCTTACTAGATATACTAGAAACTTCCGAGCAGGTGTGTTGAGGCAAGTTGGAGCTAAACTCTGCAGGACACCGGCCCTCCAGGACCGAGTTTGGACACCCCTGCCTTAAGTCACATACTGAGGTGACAACTTTTCACCCAGACTATTAAGCGTTTACCTGAAGTGACGTGTCCAGATGTTTATCATTATGTGGTTGATATCGAGTGCGTCTACTTGAGGGAAGCCGTAAAAGCATATCATCTGAATGCCGACGTTTACTTCCTTAGCGGAAAGGTTGGAAATTGTTTATTTAATGTGGACCATGTTTATATTGTGTTCGGTGATGTTGGAGCAAGTTATCTATATTAACTGCGTGTCCTGTGGTGTAAAATGTGACCAATATTTAAATTTAAATAAAAAGATTGGCAAAGAATAAATCAAAAAGGTGAAGTTTATTCATAAACTAATTTCAAGAGGAGCACATGATTAAGATTGAACACGGCTGGTTCTGCATTAGCTATGTATGATCCACCAATCAGGCCATTCCTAACGCACCATAAAGAGCCAGGGTTTTTCACCACAGTCATCTTCCATTTGAAGAATCCCCCCTTCCACCTGTACCTCTTCACCTTTCCCTTCATAGGGTGGCACGGTGGCCCAGTGGTTAGCACTGTTGCCTCACAGCAAGAACGTCACTGGTTCTGGGGCCTCATGTACGAAGACTTGTGTGGAAATCTTACTAAAACATTGCGTACGCACAAAGCTGTAAATGTGCGTACGCAGAAAAAAAATCAGATGTATGAAACACTGCGTACGCCGAATCACACGCATATTCTTTTGTACATCCGAATGAACGTGAAACTGAGCGCAACATGCACGAGCACAAAACCCCTCCCTGACTCCTCCCCCGTATGAATATGCTAATGACTCTACTTTGGCAAAACCCAACGAAAAAGCAACGGCAAAAGCAAGCAAGAAGAGAAACTTTGAACAGAATGTGAATTGGAGGTGCTGCTTTCAGAGGTAGACCGGAGGAAAACGGTGTTATTTGCAAGTTTGTCCTCCGGAATTAACGACAAAAGAAAAAAATAGAGTGGGAGAGTTTAGCTGATGCGGTTAACACAGTTAAATCTGAACATCGCACTGTGGAGTTAAAAGAGAAATAGTGCGATCTATAGGTGTAAAATGTTTTAGTACTGTTAACAGTCTAAGTGGCGCAGCTCGTATGACGCATGTAAACACGTTTGAGCATGAACTCGATTCGAATCCAGCGTCTGATGAACTCTTTCTTCTTTTTTCCCCGCTACATATCAGATTTTGCCTACTATTTATCATGAGAAAGACAAGTAGGAATCATTAATAAGTCTGTGCATCATATTTTATTTGCACATTTATTGAATGGAAATGTTTCTGATTCACGCATGCAAATTCATCTTCAGGTGATGCCTTTATAGCAATTTGTGTGCGGTAGTTCGCTCCCATTACAATGGGAAAACAGACGACCGCTGCAAATTCCATATGGTATGGAAAAAACAAAAAATGTGCGTACGCCTGCCATAAAGCTGCGCACATTCCCACGTTCAGTTCATCGTTAGTAAATCCAAACGTGAACAATTCTGAGCGTGAAACCTGAAGTACGCAAAGTTTTTGTGCGTATGCAGTGTTGATACATGAGGCCCCTGGTCTTTTAACAGGCCGGCAGTCATTTCTGTGCATAGTTTGCATGTTCTTCCCGTGCTCGCCTGAGTTTTTCCCGGGTTCTCGGGTTTCCTCCAACATTCTAAAAACATGCAAAACAAGTGAATTGATTAATCCAAATGTAGCCCTACAGTCAATCCCTCATCCTGCAGCACATCTCTTCATAGCATTCACTTTAGTCATCAAGGGGGGAGTTGTCGAGATCTACCTGAGCTAAAGGCTCCGCTCTCACCCTGCAAACGGGAGGGAGCCCAGGGCTCAAGGACCTTTTAAGCTCAGGGCTCTCTTCTGGGACAGCATGCCAGACTTGCTTATAATCAATCATGAGCTAAGTGTGAACTCTTGAAAGAATGTTTATCATTTTCTTCTGTGAATTCATGCTAATATTAGCTAACGTTACTCAAAAAAATTGTTACGTAATAGATATGTTAGCTGAATAGAATGATAGGTGAGGCAGTGGGGAAGTAGGTAGTGCTGTCACCTCACAGCAAGAAGGTCGCTGGTTCGAATCTCAGCTCAGTTGGCGTTTCTGTGTGGAGTTTGCATGTTCTTCCTTCGTTCGCGTGGGTTTCCTCCGGGTGCTCCGGTTTCCCCCACAGTCCAAACACATGTGGTACAGGTGAATTGGGTAGGCTAAATTGTCCATAGTGTGAATGTGTGTGTGGATGTTTCCAAGAGATGGGTTGTGGCTAGAAGGGCATCCGCTGCGTAAAAACTTGCTGGATAAGTTGGCGGTTCATTCCACTGTGGCGACCGTGGATTAATAAAGGGACTAAGCCGACAAGAAAATGAATGAATGAATGAATAGATTAATTTTAGATTTAACATACTTAACATATAGAAATACAAAATAATTAGAAAAATGGCGTAAACTTACCAACTTACCTGTGCTGCATGTCGTTGAGTTGCTTGTTGGGATCCTGTGTTTTGTTTTTCGGAAATCCAAACACTTTAATTTCAGATAGTAAGTTAGTCCCTGGCCTAAGAGAACACCAAACCACTGAGCAACACGGCCCTATTTGTAATTTCGACATTTAATCGCCAAAAAATGCAATAATATTTCTGTGTACAAATCGACAGCAATCGTTTAGAATGCACGCGATGCCTAAACGGAAACATACAACACTCATCCATATGTGAACAAAAAGCCGTTGAAAGGATTTACAGCGCATTAGCTTTTATATTTAGTGTCGGTTTGTCTTGCTTCGATTTACATTTGCTGGTATTGAAAATCTGTTCACTTCTATTGTTTTACACTTTAACTTTGCATTTCAATTCATACTTTAATCGCACTTAACCTGCAGATTAGAATAGAGACTTTATGAAAGATGCTCCTTTCTGGCTGATCTTTCTGTAAGGGAATTCTGCAGAAGCGCAGCTCAGGCGTGTCTCCTTATAACAACTCTCCATACAAAAAGAGCAATCACTAGCAATAGCAATATCCCATAATGTCCACCAGAGGGCGCTCCCATAACGTTGTTACGACATGCTCAACTAACAATTGTGCTGTTTTTCAGCAGGGAGTCTAGTCCTGGTTGCTGATCCACTGACGTCCTGGAGCAGAGCTCAGGAATACTGCAGACAGAACTACAGGGACCTGATGACGGTGCGGAGTCTGGCGGTGAATCAGGAGCTCACCGTCATGATCCAGCTATACTCCTGTGCTTGGATCGGCCTGTTCAGAGACTCCTGGAAGTGGTCGGATCAGACCGCCATACACCCAGATTCCCCCCTGCCGTGGGCTGCAGGACAGCCGGATAACTCAGGCGGACAGGACTCGTGTGCTGCGCTCAATTCTGCTGGTCAGATCACTGACGAGCGCTGCTCCAGACGGTATTACTTCTTTTGCCAGACAAGTACGGTGCTATTTAAAACATACTACATTACGGGTTTATCGAATGCTTGATTCTGATTGGCTGATGAGCTTTCTATGGTGTGCTGTTATTTTCAGATAAATATATATTTCACAGTACTTCAGCCACAGAAAACATCTGGTTCCCTAACATTGTCATATGTAGAACTTCAACAAAAGATAGCTTGGTTCTAAGCATTGTAAGGTGTTCGGTTATTGTCAGAGAAACGCACAGCTAAAGAGGTCCGGCAGGTTTAGTTATTTCACAGCTACAACAGTCAAAAATCACATCAAAACACAGCAGAAGGATGGATGAAAAGCCTTTAATTGTCGCATACACTTTTACATGCAGTGAAATTGGACCCCCTTCCCCCTCAGCCATACACAAACATTACAAATTTTAGGGGAAGACAGGTCAGACGGGAGGTAGCTTTTCGAAAGACAAAATAGGATATATTAGGGAAGAGGGAGGCGCACAAAAAAATCCCCTCTCAGACTGCCGTTTAAGCAGGGCATTGTGTGATCAGGGGGAAAAAAAGCTCCAGTACAAGCACATAAACACGGACATAACATCACAACAGGGGATGGGAACAGGGGATGTGTGGATATATTCCAATATGCGTGGCAGCCATCCGGTCCTGCAGCCAGGGGGCGTTGGTCACAGACCTGCCTACCAACACCGGTGTGTGAAAGCACACAAAGGTGTGGGGTGTGGGGGTTAAGACTGGTTTATACTTCTGCTTCAAGTGACCGGCGTAACCAACAGCGCATGCATTGCGCGTAGCTGTGCATTTATACTTCTGCTGCTGTCTCTGTTGGTCTGCATTAACACTTCTGAAACGCTAGTTGGCAGTGAGGTGTAAATGTTCCTCTGTGTCGAGTTTCTTCGCTGCTGTTTTGCTTTTCCTGAACACTTCCTGGATGTACAAGTGGCTCAAACTCGCTCATTTTGAGGCAGGAACCGGCGGACGTGCAGCAACTTTAACTATGAGGTAAAAACAAAACAAAACTTTCCATCCGGAGCTCCTTCACGGGACTCCACACTTGTAAACAATCGCTCCATCGGGCTCGTGCGGCTCTCAGTCCAGCCCAGACTCGTCAGCGCTACCAAGCCGACCAATCACAGAGCTTAAGCTACGCGTTGTTGCGACGTGTAGTTACATTTTTTGAGAGGTGCACATCAGCCTGTAGAGTCTCACAGGTGACCCTGGGACAGGGAGCAGGAATTCAGAGCGTCTCCTTATCATGTTTTCCGAGGGAAGTTGTTTGTCTCTAGCCGAGGCCGTCTGGCAGGAGAGTCACAGGGAAGTCGAAAAGGTAAAAAAGGTTTTCAGTTTTGGTCAATATCTGCTAATTCCACAGATATCTAATGTCCATCACTGGTCTCCAGCTCTGTCCAAATCACGTTGCAAAGCTGCTAGTGTCATGTTCTGGTAAAGGGAAAAAGGAGCGAGGACCCAAGTGCAGATTAGATAGGATTTTATTAAATATAAAAATTAAAATAAAATGCAAAATAAACAACCCCGAGGGGTTAAAACACTAATAAAACAAATAAACAAACAAACTTGTCTGGGCAGGCACGACAAGGCAAGGCTGGACACAGCAGGACAGGTAAAGATGGACAACATGTGATGACGAACTCGCACAGGACAGCAGATATAAGGAAATTAACACAAAAACAGATGAACATAATTAACTAATAATGGGTTAACAAGGAGGGTGGGACTAGACAATAGACACGAGAGAGCGCATGACACAGAGAGACGACACAAGCCATGCGCTCACAAAAAACAGGACAAGAACATGCAGCCAATGAGAGAACTCATTAACCGCATGTTCATGACAAGACGAGCACACGACAAAAGCACGTGACCACAATGTAAACATCGAGCCACGTGCTTTGACAAAAGACGCAAGACACAAGCACACGATAGATAAACACCTTACCGTGCGCTCACACATAAGCAACGCGCATGCTTCGTCTCAGCGCCAACCAAAACTGAAACCAACTAGACGGAGGCGCCGAGAATAAAGCAGCGCGATGCTGACAGAACAAACACAAACACTAGTACAAGAGCGCGCGCGTCTGAGGGACGCAGAGCGTGCGCGGCCACATCAAGCGGCAGTGCGCACACTCTGCGTACACCCACAAAGAGACACACAGAGACAGAAACAGGACCAGACATGAGTAGTGTCAGAGCTCTGCCACCAAAACAAGAATTTACAAGACCAAAGTGGCAGAACCCTGACAGCTAGTTTCTTCCTGATGTTTTCCAATTTGTGGTCTAACGCCAGAGTCTGAGTACCAACAACCCTGCTCACCACCATTTCCATCTAGCCGGCCCGCTTGGTGGGGTTTTACTTTACTGACCGCTTTTATCAATCGCCGATACTCCAGGGCCCCGCCTAAGCCCATCAGCAGAAACCCTGTTATCAAAGTTGCCAATAGGTAAATATCTTCAATATCCTCCAGGGACAGAGCGGCCAGGCACACGACGCGCCACTTCTCCCACCCGTCCTGAACCCAGACTTCTCTTATGCTGTGTTCACACCAGATGTGGAACGCATGGATAAATCGCGCTATTTGCACATAAATAGCCACGTGACTATTTGTGTTTACTCGCTTCATTCGCGCGTCAAATTCACTTCAGAGCAGACGCGGATTTGCGTGATGAGCAGGGCTTCTGTCTGCCCCGTCACTCTAGCTTAGTTGCTAAATGGCTAACATGGATTTTATGAAGAAAATAACTGTGTTTATGTGCTTTAGGAAGGCTGAAAAACAGCGTTGATACGTTTAGGGTCGTGTCTGAGTCCACGAATGTCCGCTGAAGTTCAGATTTTCAAACTCGATCGATTTGCGCAAAATGTTCCATTTGCACCGCGCCATTCGCCCAATTCACGTCATTTGCGCCGCGCCATTTGCGCGTATTGCGCCGCAGGATGTCTATTTGCACGTTTGCATTGACTTAACAAGTAAATCACTCGCGCTTGACGCGCGTTATGCGTCTGGTGTAAATGCAGCATTAGAGAAGAAGGTGTCAATTGCGTTTAGAGACCAGATGTGAGCCAGCGCATTTGTGCCAAGTGAATGCTTGGGCAGGGAATAAAACAGAAGGTAATGTGCCGTCTCACAAGCGAACAGGGCTACCTGGGCGTCCCCGAACTGCTCCCATGTCAGCTGGACCGCATTGGGGTAGAGTGTCCATTCTCCTGGGAGTATGAGTTGCTGTGAGAGCGCATCAGCTGCATGTGAACGGCATGCAGCAATTTTCAACCGCATTGACTTGCTAAGACATGCGGCGAGAGCGTATACTGCGCTTAATAAATGCCACTGCAGCCATGGTGTCCCTCCTGACCAGCACATGTTTCCATTCCAGCTCCTATCAGAACCAGTGAGCAAGAAACACTGCCAACAGCTCCAGGCAATTGATATGCCAATGCACCCTCTTTTATTAGCCCCCACGTCGCACCCCTCTAGTCGTTCTGGCAGGTGGGGAAATCACAGCTACCATGTCCGACTCCAGATTTGTGACCTGGTGGGTGCTAGCAAACCCGGTCTGTCATCTGAACATGACAGCTCACCCTCGGATGCCACAATGGATGTCTTTTTAGAAGTGAAAACAGGAATAAGCCTTTACTTCTGAGCAGAAATAAATCAGTATATAGAAGTATTTGCTGCTGAGGTTTGCTACTAAACACCATTAATAACACCTGACAACACTCACCGCAGTTAAACTGTAGTGCAGGGGTTTTCAAAGTGTGAGGCGCGCCTCCCCTGGGGGCCACCAGAGCATGTCTGGGGAGGCGCAGGAAAAAATATTATGTAATAAAAATATAATTATTAAGCTTAATTATTATGTGTATTTTTAATTATTTTTAAACGTTTTAATTAAACAAAGCTAAAAAAAATAATACGTCAAAAATAAGAAAACCTTTTTCACCCAGAAGGCCATAGCTGTGAATTCGATTCTGTTTAGCAAGCCTGCCAATACAGATATATGCCTGCTAATACAATGGATCGGTTTCTGAGACCCCCCGATTCAAAGCCTTCAAGTTCAGGGCTTAAACCCAAAAGACGAGGATATGATGATCAGTATTTGAGTTTAGGATTTACGTGGACAGGACCAGCTGATGAACCACGACCTAAATGTGTGGTTTGTCAAGATATTTTGGCTAATGACAGCATGAGACCCGCTAAACTTCAGCGACACCTTGAAACCAAGCATGATGAGGTAGCAGGAAAACCTCCGGAATTTTTTGTGTGTGTGTGTGCGCGTGTGTATGTGTGCATGTTTGGGAGGAGGGGCGCCAATGGATAAGTTGTGTCAAAAGGGAGGCCCACTGTCTTAGGCTTTGAAAAACCCTGCTGTAGTGTAATGAGACCGTTTAAGTGAGTGCAGTATTAACAGTGTACATTATTTGTTTGTGTACCTCTCAGATTTCACATTTTCTAACATTTGTGTCTTTTAGGTAATGCGTAGCTCTGCTGTTTTGTGGTTCAGGGTCAAACTGTAATCATCTGTATTGTCATTGTTGATGTGTCTTTAAACAGCAGGGTGGAAGCAGCAGATAGTGAGACTGCAGGTGAAAGCAGGAGATGATGTGAATGATCAAGCCGTTTCAGCTGCTGTGTTGAATGAGGTGATACATAACAACTTTTTTTAAACTCTTCTAACAACATGCAAAGCATGAAGGCAAGGCAAGTTTATTTCTATAGCACATTTCATACACTGTGGTAAAGTGCTTTACATAAACAGGAATAAAAGAGACAAGCATAAATAAAATAGAAACAATAATATAGAAACAGATGAAAACAGGAGACAGTTTTTCCATATTCCAAAACATTCATTCATTCATTCATTCATTCATTATCTTGTCTGCTTAGTCCCTTTATTAATCCCGGGTCGCCACAGCGGAATGAACCGCCAACTTATCCAGCAAGTTTTTACGCAGCGGATGCCCTTCTAGCCACAACCCATCTCTGGGAAACATCCACACACACACACTCATACACTACGGACAATTTAGCCTACCCAATTCACCTGTACCGCATGTGTTTGGACTGTGGGGGAAACCGGAGCACCCAGAGGAAACCCACGCGGACGCAGGGAGAACATGCAAACTCCACACAGCAACACCAACTGAGCCGAAGTTCGAAGCAGCGACCTTCTTGCTGTGAGGCGACAGCACTACCTACTGCACCACTGCCTTGTTATTCCAAAACACGGGTGTATCATATTTACTCATTTTACTCTGGGACTTCCCCATTCTGCTGATCAATGGTGCTCTTTTGGTGAAGTGAATTTGATGCGAGTAAACTCAAAATGTCTATCTATGCGCAAATAGCGAAATTTACTCGCACATGCCATGTTTGATGTGAACGCAGCATAACCGTACGTTCACACCGAAAGCGGCGAGAGCGTCAAAGTAGCCGGAAGTCATTCATTTTCAATGAGAGCCGACGGCGATAGGCGACGATAAGCGGCGAGGAGCAGCGCGGCGCGTCTTTGCCAGCGTGAGCGTCGAGGAGAGTTGAAATGAAGTCAACTTTATGGTAATGAGCTATGATGCTGTTCGGTGGCAAGCAATCAGAATAAAGACGTCCACCGCTTGATAATAGTTCAGGGAACACAGACCTGTGAACTTTGGTTCCGACCACAGTTGTTCCCAAGGGTTTGATTATTGCGGTCGCCGGATTTCCAATTATTTACAATGTTTTCTTACAGGAACATACATTAAATAAGTTACTGGCGAGTTACTGATGTTCATTAATGATATATAAATTTATCTTTAAAAAGCGGGAATCTCACGCGATGTGACAGTACAAAACAGTACTGCTGCTTCAGGATATTTCAGACATATGGACACATAGTGGATAAATAGAGCAAAGCCACACCACACGCAACTTGATCTTCCATTGTTATATGAATTTGATAAGAAGTGCGCAACATTTTCACGTTAAAAACATGTCTTATGCAGGAATGTAACTGATAATGCTGCAACGGCTCCTTTCAGTACGAGATCAATGTAGCGAGTTTTGACGCTCTCGCCGCCGGAGCTGAAGGCAGACAGAGTTGTCGCCAGGGCGGCCAGAGCGACCTTGGACGCTCTCGCCGCTTTCGGTGTGAACGTACGGTAAGTGGATAAGACGAATCTGTTCTGCAGGTGCAGCAGAAGCTGAAGCAGCAGGGAATAACAGCGGATGTGAAGTTATCATGGCGGGAACAGTCTGATGGAGGGGTGCTTCAGAAGATGAAGAACAGATCAACAGGGATGAATGAAGAAGTATAGCAACAGAAGATGATTACTGTCATTATTAGACTTGTATATAGCTCTTCTAGCTTCTATGGTACAAAATGTAAGGTTTTCAAAGCAGATTATTTACGTCAACATTTGTAGTGAAAACTTAATGTCATAACACATTTGATGTGTTTATATGAGGGCGATCTGCTTAAGAAATGTACAGTACACTCTCAAAACCTTAAGGTTCATTATTGGTGTCTGCGGTTCAATAACCCTGAAGTCAAAGCGTATTCATAGTGGACTTAACTTTAAATAAACCTTTCTTTGCATGTTGTTTATGTGGTCTGGGTTGTAGTTTTCTTCTGATTTAGTGTTTGTTTTGTTTATAAATTGTGAAACGTGTTGCTCCGGGAATGTTTTGTAGGACAAAAACACTAAAGGGCGCTGCCTACATTATTGTACATCTAAAATACGCCACTTGGTGTACGTTTCAGATGACAAATCCATTAGAGGGCGCTGTCTACACTTTTAAGAATTTAAAATACATTGCTTAGGATGCGTTTTGTTGTACGTTTCAGATATTAAATCCACTAGAGGGCTGCTTTCTACATTTTAGCAAATCCAAAATAAGTGATTAGTGTGTGTTTTGTTGTACGTTTTCAGTCTCATTCTTCTTCTACACTACATATAATGGTGGGGCTTGTCATACAGATCAGCTAGCGAATCACTGAGCTAAACCCTTCCCTAAACCAACAAGTGTTTTCAAAAGAAAAACACAAGGGAAAAGTGCACTGTGAACATGTAGATTTACCTTGATTTTACCTCTTTTGTGGAAGCATGCTTGACTGGGACTCGAACTTGAGTGCTCTGCAGCACAAACACAACATTGTGCAAAGTGCGAGATGTGCAAGCAGTAACATATTATGTGGTGTTTCTTTTGTGTTATATTAATTTTATTATATTAATATATTATATTAAATTATATTATATTAAATTATATTAATCCCTAATTCATCAGTAATATGTACCTGTAAACATCATGAGTGTGAAAAGGAACAAAAGCTGCGGTCCTCACACTGCCCCCTAGTGTTCATTTAACGCACAAACTGCAGTCAAATGCACACTGCAGTGTGTTTTTACACAGTTGTCGCCTGCAGCGTGTATTTCCATTGAGTCTGCACTGCGTGTCTTGCTCTGCTCGTCCTCAGAGACACATTTCCATGCTCATCTAATGGGTTTTGAATAAGAAGCAAAGTCGGGATGAAAATCAGTCAGACGTGGAGAAGAGTCAAAGACCAGAACGATTATAAAACCCCCCTTCAGCAGATCCGGCATCTAGTTCAGCAGAACAGGTGAGTGAGGCTCTTTTCTGAACTCCACATGTATTGATTACCTGTCAGAGGTTTTCCAGTATGTTTATCTTAATCTGCATGACATTCGATGCATTTATCAAAGAGAGGAAGCTAGTGTTTGTTTTAGATGCACTGCAAAACCATTTTAAACCCTAATTTTTTAAGTTAATTAATAAAGTTAATTGTTTCTTTAGAGATCAATGTTCTTCCACAGTATTTTTGTGTTGTTTTCTTGTACATTTTTACTAATTAAATCAACATTCTAAATTACACAATATACATTTTTTGAGAAACTGGTCAACATTAGTTTTTGCCTAAAAAAAGAGCACATGTCTGCCAAAGGGATCAGAAAAATCATTTCAATTTAGTAGAAAAATTATGATTATTCTGGACCTATAGGCAGATATATGCTTCTGGCTTATTAACT
This sequence comes from Danio rerio, assembly GCF_052040795.2. NCBI lineage: Eukaryota > Metazoa > Chordata > Actinopteri > Cypriniformes > Danionidae > Danio > Danio rerio. Next base: position 1,526,667 of record NC_141027.1, on the reverse strand, counting down.
AATGTCTATTTTTTAAAAGATATTAAACACATTACAAAATAATATTTTAAAGGAATTATAATGCATGTATATAATGCAATCATTTGAGGGTTTTTTCATATAATTAGATGAAAGCTTTATAGGTTTATGTTAATAAATCAGCTAGATGTTAAGAAAATACTTTTTATTTTAATTTAAAGCAAAGTAAAGCAAATTATATTCATTTTTTAAACAAAAATTTAAAATTACAATTAAATTTTGCTCTGTGTTTAAGAAAAGCTTACTAATTACAAATAAAGTGCATTATTATTATTATTTTCATTGTTTTATTATTATTATTATCATTGTTTTATTATTATTTTTTTATATATTGTTGTTACTGGTATTATTATTATTATTATTATTATTATTATTATTATTATTATTATTATTATAAAAATACTAATTTATTATTATCATCTAAAATCATGGAACTAAATTATATTTTACTATAAATAAAGATTTATGGAAATAATAAATTACATCCTAATGTTTTGGAAAATCAGTGGGATCAGAAATAAATTTACAATCATTTAAAGGGAGAACAGGAATTATATTTCTTACAGATAAACATACCATAACCATTATTTTTTTTTAATATCACCAAATCCCCCAAAATAAACCCATATAGATGTAGATTAATATTAGAACAAATGAAAATAGTAACCGAACAATAAACACAAAAAAAATTAAATTAAATTACAATTTTAAAATTTTAATTTAAACGAATAACATAAACTACAATATTAAACTAAAATAACTCAGTCTTTTATCTGCCCAATCATGAAACTGATGTTGATTTAAGATTGTTTTTATATTTGACCTGGAAAACAAGTCAGATGGGCAGTTTCAGTCTTTACTGTGTATTAATCTGGGATTTGACATGTTTTTCTGATTTTACAGACGGAGCAATGGAGCAGATGCTGTTTCTCATCTTCATCAGCTGGGGATTATTCTGGGTTAAAGGTGAGTTATTCAATTAATAAAACTAACATAAATGTCAAACTAGAGGGTTAATAAATATATACAAATAAAAACTTAGTTATAGAGGTTTTTAAAAAAAGTATGTATCTGGGTGGCACGGTGGCTCAGTGGTTAGCACTGTGGCCGCACAGCAAGAGGGTCGCTGGTTCAAGTGCCGGAGCAGTTGGTGTGAGTTTCCTCCGAGTGCTCCAGTTTCCCCCATAGTCCAAACACATGCGCTATAGGGGAATTGGATAAGCTAAACTGTCCTCTTTGCAGGACCTCTCAAGCTCTATCAGGTTAAATGGGAAGTGACGGTGTGCAGCCATTTTCAGATCTCTCCAGAGATGCTCAATAGGATTTAGGTCTGGGCTCTGGCTGGGCCACTCAAGGACATTCACTGAGTTGTTGTGAAGCGGCTCCATTGATATTTTGGCGGTGTGCTTTGGGTCATTTACCTGCTGGAAGATGAAGCGTCGCCCCAGTCTGAGGTCTGTGAAGGTCTTCATTCAGGATGTCTCTGTACATCGCTGCATTCATCTTTCCCTCTATCCTGACTAGTCTTCCAGTTCCTGCTGCTGAAACACATCCCCACAGCATGATGCCAACACCACCATGCTTCACTGTAGCGATGCTGTTAGCCTGCTGATGAGCGCTGCCTGCTGTTCTCTAAGCGTAACGCCTGGCGTTCACTCCAAACAGTTCAGTTTGAGTCTCATCAGAGCAGAGAGTTTAGTTTCTGATGCTCTGAGAGTCCTTCAGATGCCTTGTGGCAAACTCCAGGCGGGGAGTTTCTTCAGTCTGGCCACCCTACCATACAGATGCCTGATTGGTGGATTGCTGCACAGATGGTTGTCCTTCTGTAAGGTTCTCCTCTCTCCACAGAAGAGCGCTGTAGCTCAGACAGAGTGACCTTCAGGTTATTGATCACCTCCCTGACTAAGGGCCTTCTCCCCCGATCACTCAGCTTAGATGTCCGGCCAGCTCTAGGAAGAGTGCTGGTGGTTAAACATCTTCCACTTACGGATGATGGAGGCCGCTGTGCTCATTGGAGCTTTCAGAGCAGCAGAAATGTTTCTGTAAGCTTCCCCAGCCTTGTGCTTCCAGACAATCCTGTGTCGGAGCTCTACAGACAGTTCCTTTGTCTTCATGCTTGGTTTGTGCTTTGACATGCACTGTCAACCCTGGGCCCTTATAAAGCCAATGTAGAGGCTGTGAATACTGATGTACATGTGATTTAGCAGCTTTTTATTTTAAATAAATTTACAACAATTTCAAAAACCCTTTTTTTCACATTGTCATTATGGGGGATTGTGTGTAGAATGTTGAAGAAATAAATGAATGTGATTAATTTTGGAATAAAGCTGTAACATAAACAAATGTGGGAAAACTGAAGCGCTGTCAATACTTTCCGGATGCTCTGTAGGCCTTTAAATGTCTCTTTAAGCTGTATAGAAGTGTCTTGAAGAATATCTAGTCTAATATTATGTACTGTCATGATGGCAAAGATAAAATAAATCAGTTATTAAAATCTATTACGTTTAGAGATGTGTTGAAAAACAGAAAATATAGAGGAGGAAGAATAATTCAGACTTCATCTACATCTCACTACACTAAATGCCACTCTACGTAATTCACACTGGTTTTGCAGGTTTGTCCTCCGCTGTTGTTTTGTTCGTGAATCAGTCGAAGACGTTTGACGAGGCTCTGCGAATCTGCAGAGATGAATACATTGACCTGGTGAGTCTGTGGGATCAGTCAGACATGGATGCTCTTTTCACTCTGAAAGACTTCACCTTCACTGAAACCGCCTGGATCGGCCTGAGGAAGAGCCGTCGTGAGCAGTGGCTCTGGTCTCTGTCTGATCCACGCCTTTATAAAGCAGGAGAAACTGAGTACACTAACTGGGGTCCGCGAGAGCCCACGAACACCGCTGGAGAATTCTGCTCTGTGATGGATAGCCTGGGGAATATTCGAGACACGCCCTGCCTGACCCCCAGGAGCTTCATCTGCTATAACGGTGAGCATACACTGATATACACTGTAATGAATGCTGGCTTCCACACGGTTCCTTCATGCTGTCTCAACGCAAATCAATCAAGTTAACTTACAAATTTGAGTGGATTGAACATAAAACAATTAAGCTCCTCAAAACCCTCAGGAATTGTGCTGATGCATTCATTTATTCATGTTCTTTTTGGCTTAGTCTCTTTATTTATAAGCCATCACCACAGTGGAATGAACCGCCAACTATCCCAGCATGTTTTGCACAGCGGATGCCCTTCCAGCTGCAATCCAGTACTGGGAAACACCCACACACACTCATCCACACTCATACACTACGGCCAATTTAGTTGATTCTCCTATAGCGCATGTGTTTGGACCAACCCAAGCTCATTCTGGAAACATAGCCCCGCGGACGTTTCTGGAGACCGCGATTTACATGGCCGGAGGTATGTAAGGCCGCGTTTAGTTTTTTTCGAGCGAACGCTGCGGGGCGGTGTGGCGATGATCCGCCCCTCATCTTCGCGATCGCCGGCCGACGGCTCGCCTCCGAGTGGAGGGCTTTCCCGATGCAACCAGTTTGTCCGCTTAGCTCACAGCGTTGCGACGGCGGAGCGGAGGCCCCAGAGGAGGAGGAGCCAGCCGGGGACGACGACCGGGATCGAGTCCGGGGAACAGCGGCTCCGGAAATCAGGTAAGTTGAAAAACAGAATCCGAAAAATAAGGGCGAGAATGCGGCGGGATCCGAAAACGCGGTCGAAATCAAAGACGAGGGCTTTTGCTTTTTTTTTTTTTCTGGACGGCTTTTGCAAACCGTCGCTCGGGTTTAGGGAAGGAGGAGGAGGAAGAGGAGGGCGGCCGAGTCGGCCGATCCGGCAGCTTTTCGTGCGAGAACGGCAGCGGCCTCTCGCGGGTCCGCGAAAACAAAAACCGCTCGAATACGTACCTCCCGGGACGTAAATCACGGTCCGCAGAAACGACCGCGGGGCTACGTTTCCACAATGAGCTCGGGTTGGTTTGGACTGTGGGGGAAACCGGAGCACCCGGAGGAAACCCACGCCAACACGGGGAGAACATGCAAACTCCACACAGAAACACCAACTGACCCAGCTGGGACAATTACTTCATGCTGTCCCAACACAAACTGATTAAGTGAACTGGATAGTTTTTACAAATGTAAGTGGTTTGATCAAGCAGCAGGAACTCTTGTGTGTTTGTTGTGGTCTCCTGCAGATCAGGGGAGTAGCTCAGACAAATACGTCTTCGTCAGTTCTCCTAAAGCCTGGAGAGACGCTCAGAGTCACTGTAGAAGCTTTTACACTGATCTGGTGAGCGTCAGGAACCTGCAGGAGAACCAGCAGATCCAGTCGCTGGTGCCGGCGGGGGGCGTCTCGTACATCGGCTACTTTAAAGATGACTTCGCCTGGTCCGACAGCAGCACGTCTTCATACAGAAACTGGGACCACGGTCAGCCCGACGGCTCTGGAATCTGTGCGGTGCTGCAGTTTCATAATCACATGTGGAATGATCTGACCTGCACTGACCCCAGAGGATTCTTCTGCTCGGCCGGTGAGTGAAAGTGAAGGTTACCTCTGAAAGTAATGCATTACAATATTGAGTTGGGGAGTTCTCACCAAGTGTGCCGCAAGCCTACGTTTGAGTGAAGGTTTCGGCCGTTAGATCGCCCCCTGGGGGCTGGCTGCAGTACAAGTCATAAAGCCCGCCTCCCCGTGTTAATGAAGGAGACTTGAGCCCAAATAAAAAAAAATATTACACTTGCAATAAAATGTCCCGAAAGATAGTTCTGGTCGATTAAGGCACTGGTTATTGTGCTGAAATAGGTGCAGATCTTCATTTTTGTAAACAGTTTGTTTTTAGCAGTAATTTAATGCTGGGCGTGTCATCGTGATTTACAGCTGTGATTGACAGTTTCTCAAAGCAGCGCATCTGAGCTTCGGCAGGAGACTGAAGTAGACTGAAATGTTATTATTCGATTTCTGTGTTATTTTACCATGACAAAATGAGTTCAGCAGTAAACTATAGTTTCTGACATACATGATCCTGGTGGAACACTGTTTATTCGCTAAGTTCAGGGCTTTTTTCGGGCTTTATTAGTTTGCTGATACACGCCTAGCCACCCAGATAGCAAAACACAGTTCCGGCTAGATTCTCGCCTGCCGGAGACTTATCTCTTAGAGCTCAGACTGACTAATGTTACCTCTGCTGGACCTACTCCGGATGCCTGGACTCACTGCCCGATTCCAGTCCGAGTCAATCGAGCCAGATGCGGCGGCCGAGCGAGCCGGTGCTGCCGCATGCGAGCCGGAATCAGCCCGCGACGCCGCGAGTAAAGTTATGCGCTGCGGCCTGGAGCTGGCGCGATTAAATATATAAAACCCTCATATTTGTTAACGTTATTACATCCATTTGTGTTGATATGACAGCAAACGCATGCTGAGAAGTTCGGGGGGCGTAGTTGATTTTACATAAAGCGTTTGATTGGAAGCTCGACTCTGCTCATTTTCGCGGCTCCTCCTCTGGCTCCATCAGACAATCCTTCTGCGCATGTCAAGGCTCCAATTTCAGCAGTCTTTTGCGACAGTTTGTGCCCGTCAAGCAGGCGTTTTGCCCTCAAGGCGTTCAATGGGAAAAAGGGCTGTCGCGTCGTCCATATTTTTTACAGTCATTGGTTCTCACACTATGCTATCCGAACCGTGCCCAGGCCCGTTTCCTGGATAGTTTGAGAAGTGCGAGTGCTCTGAATTGGGCTTAGGCTGGTACAGTTGGCCGGCCCTGGCCCGGTTGGAAGAGGTGTGCCAGAGCACAGTTCACTTGGGCTTTGGCGTGGTACGCTTGTAGTGTGAGTGCAAAGCGCCTGAGCCCGAAACTGAAAGCGAGACGTGACTTTTGAGGGACTGTTTGATCTGGATTAAGTAATCATTCTTACTGTTCAATGAACACAAACTGCCGTAGTTTATTAAAGATGCAAACCCCTCACTGCACGACAGCTGCACTTTCAGCACACCTCCTAATTCCTGCAGCTCGAGGACTTTATGATTGTTTATGAGCGCCAAAAGTGGCGGATCTGCTCAGCGAAATATTTGACTGTGTGTCACTGCATATCAAACCACTACAACAGTATAACTAAAGGCTCGAATGCAATGTGAGAGCGGGCCATCGGGGGAGACGAGAGGGGGGACAAGCGTGCTTCAGCCCGGTTCAAGGCAGTGTGAGTACGCCCTAATGGCCTGTTTCCACTGAGTGGTACAGTACGGTTCGGTTTGGTACGCTTTTATGGCCGTTTCCACTGTCAAAAGGTGTACCGAACCAAACCGTACCGTGCCACTTTTTCGGGACCCTTTCAAAAGGGTCCCAAACACAAAAAAAAGGGTAACAAAAGGCGAAGCTAGACGTGCAGCTGAACGCTATTGGTTTACAGAAGAGATACGTCATTCACTTACAACAAGCCAGAATGTAAACAAAGCACCCGCCATGTATGAAATACACAGCGAGAGATTACAGCGGAATTATATATTCATATATCATCATCCTGATGAGCAGCCACTCAGCCATGGAGTAGAGCAGAATCTACCCTGTGCCTCGCAGTTGTTTACGAGCCAGTCTGACGCGCGAGCGGTTTCGCTTTCTTCCTTGTGCTCAACGCGTGTCTATATCTGAAATAACAAACTTCTTGAGCTGATAATAATAATGTGCGCTTGATTATTGACAAGCTTTGGAAACCGATCCCGTGAGAAGCTGACAAACGCCAGATTGACACATTTAGAAAGGACAAACGCGAGAGTTGAGCGCAGGAAAAAAAGGAGCATGTTATTTCTTCAGCAAACGTGAACAAACTGCCTTGTTTTTATTATTATCATCACCTTTTGGACTAATATGAACTGGGTATGATGGAGTGACTCTCTAACAGAGGCTACATGACATGTGCTGCTGAAGATTACAGACACAGATGAGAGGTTTACTCTGACTGTGGGCTATACTTTGTGTTGTTTTGAACCTAATTAAGGACTAAATGTCTGCTGTGTGTAGTTTTTCTGTAGTTGGTAACATATTGGAGACTGTAAGGGGCTGTATGTGTGCATATATGTTAATTTATTTATTTATTTTATATAATTACAGACGTTACAGTAGGCTATTTCGCACCGTCATTGATCTGCAGTTATAATCAACTCCTGTTTATAGAAAAGTTAGTAATCAACATTTATACAGAAGTATTTATGTGTGTGAAGTGTCTGTTTTGTGAGAAGTGCTTTTAATATGATATGTGAGCGACCCGTACAGCCTTACTGTAGACATTTCCTCCAGCGAGAATGATGTGACTGACACTTTCTGTCTTACACCACGCCCACCAAAACGGTACCCTTTATAGTGGAAACGCAAGCCTGATAAAGGTGAACTGTACCGACCCGAACCATACCATACTGTACCAGTCAGTGGAAATGAGCCATTACTCTCCAGAAAGGTACTAGTTGAGTTACTTACTCTATATGGTCAGTAATACGGTACTTTTGAGTGACTTCTTCTGACCTTAGCTGGGGCTGGTTTTTTCTTCTTTGTTAATAGAGGAGCTTTCAATGAACAACACACTGTAGAACCTTCATTCCCCTTTAAACAAACACATCGGTAAATAATACTGTAGGATAATGTGATCTGAGAAGCTCAGAGCTCTGCATGCTGTATATACAGAGTAATGACTGTTTAAAGCGGTGTGTTTGCTGCTTTCGTACTTCTAGTCTTATTTGTGATGTAAAGCCAGTGTGCATTGAGACTACGGGTGCTTTCACATCTGTAGTTCGCCTTATTTGCTCTGGAACAAGGGCAATAAATGATACATTGTTGCATTTTCTGCCGTGTTTGGGTTGTTTTTACACCACACTGATCGCTTTGGTCTGAACCAGTTGAAAAGAACCAAAAAGCAGTCATGTGACAAAACCCTCATCACTCATTGGCCAGATGTTGTTGAACATAGTTCCTAAACTGCTTATCGATTGGTCAGAATTCACATGTGGGAAAATGCCAAAGAACTCCTGCTAGTAAACGAACCGGCAGACACGAAATGTGGCTTTTGACTGCAGCTATGACTGCGCTGCTGAGTGTATCCTGGCTCATAGTGTACTATATAGTTTATATACATCACTTAGACAAACTCTACATATGGAGAATGAAGTGCGGCTCTGTGTGTGTGTGTGTGTGTGTGTGTGTGTGTGTGTGTGTGTGTGTGTGTGTGTGTGTGTGTGTGTGTGTGCGTGTGTGCGTGTGTGTGTGTGTGTGCTCTCAGATGCAGTGTTGACTCAGACAGTGCGTCTGCAGCTGAAGGCTCTGCGTGTGGAGGATCTGCAGCTGTCACTCCTGCAGCAGGTCAGTCATCAGCATCAGGAAACAGTTTATACTTCTGTTTATGAACATATCTGGGATATATATATATATATATATATGTTCATACACAGTCATATAGGAATACATATGTATGGACTTAAAGATAATATATTAGATCATACGGTGCATCTGGAAAGTACTGGCAGCGCTTCACTTTTTTCCACTATTTGTTTATGTTACAGCTTTATTCCAAAATGGATTAAATTGATTGATTTCCTCAACATTCTACACACATAAACAAATGTGGGAAAAGTGAAGCGCTGTCAACACTTTCTGCATGCGCTGTATGTGTATATATTTGTATCGTTGGATATAAAATGTAAGCAGAGATTTTAGGACTATTTTTGACTCATAAGTTCCATATTTGAATGAACTGATTGGATCAATAATCGAAATTATTTCTGGTCAACTAAACAATTAAATATATATATATAAAGCTGTATTTGTAGTTAGTTGATTTTCCTCCATGTCTCACTCTTCAGGCTGCGTTCACACTCATTAAGCGTGTGTTTGCTGTTCTCAGATCAGGCAGACGCTGGTGTCTGGAGGCCTGTCAGAGTATGCAGATGTGCAGTGGAGGAAGCAGCAGGACGGAAACATCTTCCAGAGGACAGAAGACCTGAAGACAGACGCTCAGAATACAGGAAAACAGTCAAATACAGTCTGTGGGGATGGAGGACAGCACTGATGGAGGAGCGGAGAACACTGAGTCTGTTCACCTAGACCAGGGGTGCCCAATCTCAGTCCTGGAGGGCCGGTGTCCTGCACGGTTTAGCTCCAGCTTGCTTTGACACACCTGCCTGGAAGTTTCTAGTATACATATGAAGAATTTGATCAGCTGGTTTAGGGGCTGTTTCATTAAAGTCGTTTAGAAAACGGGGATTAAAGTCAAAAACCTGACATCGATGAGCTTATATTTGTAATATGAGATTAATTCCTCTAGAATATTGCAAGTCTTCTTCGCTTTTTTATTAACGATCATCTCCAAACTTGTGCAGTTCTGCTTAGTCTCCTGAAACAAGTGAACAAAGTTTGACGTTGATCCAGTCCATTTGTTATGCATATGAAACTTTGCCATAATAATATTGACGTAATAAATGCAAACATCAGAACTTTGTAAGTTGAATATAATATTTGTTTTCCTTCTAAGAAACTTTTCCACATCCATCCGGAAAATCTGTGTGAATACCACAATCTCAAAACATATGGACAATAGATTCCTTTTCCATGCAACAAAAATCACAGGAATAATCAAAATCCAAATGAAACCTCTCTGAAACCTCTTTAGCTGGACATATGCAGTGTCAGATTTAAATGTAAAGGGCTGAAGGCACATAGACAGATCTTGATATCTCTTCTGCTTTGGACTGTAAAAGCCTACTGTTCAGGGAGCGAGTGATCATCCTCTCATTTATCTGACTTCTTTTGCTCGCGTTATTTTTGTCAGTCAGGTTGCTTCTCGATTCTAAGATCGCAATTGCACGAATATTAGGCCGTCAGCGGGTCAGCGGGTGTTAATGTCAAGCCCTGGGGACAGCTAAAGTAATATAAACATTCATTCATTCATTTTCCCCTTCATTAATGTTAGGTCGCCACAGTGGAATGAACCACCAACTTATCCAGCACATTTTAAGGCAGCAGATGCCCTTCCAGGCGCAACCCATCTCTGGGAAACATGCACATAAACACATTCACACAAACACTCATACACTACAGACAATTTTGCTCACCCAATTCACCTGTACCGCATGTCTTTGGACTGTGCCGGAAACCGGAGCACCCGGAGGAAACCCATGCGAACGCAGGGAGAACATGCAAACTCCACACAGAAACACCAACTGACCCAGCCGAGGTTTGAACCAGCGACCTTTTTTGCTGTGAGGCAACAGCACTACCTGCTGCGCAACAATCGGCAACTCATCCAGTATATGTTTTACACAGTGGATGCCCATCCAGCTGCAACCCAACACTGGAAAACATCCATACACACTCATTTACACACACACACACACACACACTATGGACAATTTAGTTGATCAGTTCCTCTATAGCGCATGTGTTTGGACTGTGGGGGAAACCGGAGCACCCGGAGGAAACCCACACCAACACGGGGAGAACATGCAAACTCCACACAGAAACACCAACTGACCCAGCCGAGACTCGAACCAGCGACCTTCCTGCTGTGATGCGACAGCACCTACTGCACCACCGCATCGTTGTAATATAAACAAATGACCCAATATGTATTATACTACAGTTTACTATAGTAAAACCTGAAGTAAACTACAGAAATACTACACTATGCTGGAGCATTCACTAACAAAGAGTCCACATATTATACTTTACAATAGTATGGTTCAAAAACACGTACTATAAACCGCTACAGTGTGTTTTGTTCATGTCACACTGACCTCTGCTGGACAGCAGTATGAACAGCAGCTCAAAACACCAAACGCAAAGCAGTGAATGAACGCGGAGTGCTTTAAAATGAACACATCAGTGCGGGAATCTGCTAATCTGATCATGATCATCATGTAAAGCAGTGTGTTCATTAGTCTTCCTACAGTCTTTACTAAAACAAACAAACACTCTCTGCATTTGCATTTTCAGATCAGTCTTCATAGCCGAGCACCACTCTAATGGCTTTATGCAAATACTGATCAGAGGACAAGTTTGCATGGAAACACAGAGCCATTAGTGAACATTCTAACTTGCCTAATTACCCTAACTTTACCCTGATTACCCTAGTGAAGCCTTTAAATGTCACTTTAAGCTGTATAGAAGTGTCTTGAAGAATATCTAGTCTAATATTATTTACTGTCATCATGACAAAGAGAAAATAAATCAGTTATTAGAGATGAGTTATTAACACTATTATGATTAGAAATGTGTTGGAGAAATCTGCTCTCTGTTACACAGAAATTGGGGAAAAAAATAAACGGGGGCGAATAATTCTGACTTCAGCTGTTTATATATACACACATATCACCATTTTTATTCCTTAATGTTCATTAATGCAAAGCTTTTTTTAATAGACACAACAAAAAATAAGACTGCATTTTACTTGTCTGGCATGGTTTATTTTACAGAAACTAGAAATTGTTCATACATTGGGAAGTAGTCCAGAACCCAAATATATCCTTTCAACCTAATGTATAATATTAAAATTTCAATATTATTAGCGCCCTTAAGAAATTATGAATATATTTTTTATGTATTTGTTGCTGTCATTAGGGCAAAGACTAATTAAATTAGTTATTAAATATAATCTTATTAGTGATCTTCAAATATCTGTTAAACAGCACTTGAAAAATGTTTTAAAATAATTAAATTATAATTAAATATTTACAGGAGAGCGAATAATATACAGAGACTTATTATATATAGAAAATAATAAAATACTCACAACCAGATTTCTAATATTTTCAACGTCTGTTTCCATTATCTGTGAAAAGTTATTTACTATTATATTTTTCTTTTAGAAAAAAAAAACTTATTTAAATATTAGTTCTGCTTTAATAAATAAAGCAATAAATAAATAAAGATATATAAATACATATATTATATATAATTTCTTTATTATTTTTTCCCAGCAGAACTAAAATCAATATAAGATATATATATATATATATATATATATATATATATATATATATATATATATATATATATATATATATATATATATATATATATATATATAATTTATTTTTTATTTATTTTACTGCTAAGATCATTATTATTATTAACCCTCCCCCAAAGAAACATTATTTTACATATATTTATTACTGTCATCATGACAAAGACAAAATAAATGGGTTATTAAAACTATTATGATTTTAAAAATATGTTGAAAAAACTCTCAATATTATTTATAAATAATTTCAATTTCTGATTATATATATGAACTTTAGCAAACTAAAATAATAACAGCCAGATTTCTAATAATCTCCGCATGTTAATGCATTTTTTATGGAAAGTTATCAGCGATGCTGTACAGATCAAAGACTTTTTTTGAGTATTTCCTATTGCATTTCTTTATATTATAACTGGATTAGCTCCTTTAAGAAATGAGTCTTTTACCATTAACCGTTCATCTGACATCTTCATCCTTCACTGCTGAAAGTAGCCTGATCGGTCACATTGCAGATGTGTATCTCGAGTCCGTCTGAACTCCGATTTTTTGCATATTCTAACTCTTAAGACTTACTATATTCTTTATCTTGCTTTATTTAATAGTTTTACAAAAAAATTAAAAAATGCGACTCCGGTGGGACTCGAACCCACAACCTTTGAATCCCCTCGAGAGGCTTTCCTAGAAGTCCAATGCGCTATCCATTGCGCCACGGAGCCACCTGTTGATCGTGCAGTATATTACGCTTATTGTACCACACACACGACCCTGCGGCGTGCTGATGTGTGTGTTTATAACTTCATATGTTTATTATTTTGGTACATTCCAACGATCATCGTTATTAGCTGCTCCAGCTGTGCAGGGTCACGCTATTGACCAGAGCGGGGGTTCTGCCGTCTTTCATTTCTCTTATGACTTTTAAGACACGTCCGTATGATGCTGTGGTTGGCTGAGAGTCAGACACGTGACCCGGAAGCGAAAGGAACTCTAAACGGGATTTTTTAACGCTTCACGTAAACAAACAAACAAAAGTTTATGATGTGCTCATTTCATCTCGATAAGGAGGATCAGTGTGTTGTCATACTGTCAGAGTCGCGAGTTGATTGTGTTAGATCAGCAGACGGTCGCAGGATTCTCAAGGTAAGCAGTTGTTTTTAACTCTGAACTCGTTTTTAGCTGTTCTTTGTTTACTTGTTTACTGTTTCCTTGCTAATTTGTAATGTAAAGTAGCGGAAACTGGTTAAAAGTTTAAATTAGCTTAACAATAAGAGGTTTGAAGATGAAACAATTATTCGTCGTGTTTTATTTAATTTATCTTGTGTTCATTATGGATCTTTTCTCGATGGTTTCCATTAAGATCTACATTTATTTATGAAAATATATATTTTTTTCTCTTTTTAAATGTATGTATAGGTATGGTAAAATAATTGAAATTCTTTAATAAAAAATTTAAATGTTTTTTTACTATTAGTCAATTGCTTTATTATTATTAATTGTTTTGATTGTCACTTTTATAGTAATTATAGTTTATTTTATTCTGCTCCTAGATTAACTGTAGTTTTGAATAGTTGGGAAGGTTTGACATCTTTAAACACATCTTTAATTTGTCTTACTTAATCACACAAATACGGTGTTTTTAATAGGGTATTTACAGTAAATTATGTTTTTTTTCACTATTTTAATTTGTGTTTTATTAATTAGTTAATTAATTTTGATACTGAATTTATTTGCATGTCTTTAAAAATATATAAATATATTATATATAGCTACGTAAAAGTTTATATAAATTAACATATACACACACAGAGAGAGAAAGAGAGAGAGAGAATAATTTAGGAGTGCACAGAGTTTCATCATATAGGAATGTACAGAACACACTCACGTTTCTGCTGATCTCACACACAGAAGAAGACAAGCATCTACAAATCAATGAATCTACAGAAGGGAACTCTGAGTCCCCCTGAATAATTAGCCCCTGTTAATTTTTTTCCCCAATTTCTGTTTAACAGAGCAATTTTTTTTCCCAACACATTTCTAATCATATTGGTTTTAATAACTCATCTCTAATAACTGATTTATTTTCTCTTTGTCATGATGACAGTAAATAATATTAGACTAGATATTCTTCAAGACACTTCTATACAGCTTAAAGTGACATGTAAAGGCTTCACTAGGGTAATTAGGGTAACTAGGCAGGTTAGGGTAATTAGCCAAGTTATTCTATAATGATGGTTTGTTCTGTAGACTATCGAAAATTATAGCTTAAAGGGGCTAATAATATTGACCTTAAAATGGTGTTTAAAAAAAATATTATCAGACATAGTGTGAAAATTTCCTGAATCTGTTCAACATCATTCGGGAAATATTTAAAAAAGAAAAGAAAATTGATAGGGGGCTAATAATTCTGACTTCAACTGTATATATATATATATATATATATATATATATATATATATATATATATATATATATATATATATATATATATATATATATATCCATGTATATATATATATATGAGTTCCCTTCTGTAGATTCATTGATTTGTAGATGCTTGTCTTCTTCTGTGTGTGAGATCAGCAGAAACGTGAGTGTGTTCTGTACATTCCTATATGATGAAACTCTGTGCACTCCTGAATTATTCTCTCTCTCTCTTTCTCTCTCTCTGTGCGTGTATATGTGCGTGTATATGTGCGTGCATATGTATATGTATATGTGCGTGTTCCAGCATGAGTATTGAGCAGGTATCGCTGCTGCTGCAGGAGTGTGTGCGGTGTGCACAGAGTGATAAAACTGAACCCACGGAGCTGCTGCTGCTCCACCGTGGTGAGAAAACACACACACACACACACAAACACACATGCACAACAACTACAATGCTATTATAAACATTTTCCCTATATTCATGTTTTTTTAAACCCTTCTGTACCCTTAAAGACTTTATTTATGTATTGTAATGTGACCCTGTTGGCTGTGTTAATGCAGACATCAGGGTGTGAAAATGTTTTAAAAACCTATTTTGCAAAATATATTCACTGAAACCTGTTCAAACAGCAGAGAGTCCTGTACACTCCACAAATGCTGGGCTGTTTTAACACAATGCTTATTTAAGTTTAATTGAACAAATTAACCCAATTAATATGTCTTTCCAAATTTGAGTGAACCTTCAGAAAATAGCATTTTAATAACTTGTAATATGTTGTTAATAAAATCTGTAGGGATGGTTTACAGTTTAACCCAAAGGATGAGCAGTCTGGTAGATGAAGAAGAGCCGGAGTCAGAGATTTAAATAAATAAATCAAGTTTACTGAAGATAGTTTGCAGTTTCATCCGCAGAAGCGAGCTTCAACACTCGCAATGAGTTCCTAGGCCGCTCTGCTTACAATCACCAATCAATAACAATCATACTCTCACATAACGTCATTAACTGCGTCACACATATAACCTGATTGGTTAAAACACAGATAGACTAGGAAAATTTCCACTTGGGGTGGTTTCTGAAAATAGTTATAAAGGGACAGGCAAATGCCCTGAACATTCTTATATTAAGCAATGTGTAACTTATTCATTGATTAAAATCAATTCAAAGTTAAATACTCATGCAAATAATCAAATAATTTTATTTAATAAAAATTATGAGAAACAAGATGATGGAAAAGGATAAACGTTGATTCATACTGAGATGGATTGAAAGGTATAAATCCAATTCGTTCACGTCTAAAATGTTGTACAATTGTTAAAAGTCAGAATTATTAGCTGTCCTGGATATTTTATTTCCAAGTCCTGTTTAAAAGAGAGATTTCCTCAGCACATTTCTAATCATAATAGTTTAATAACTCATCTCTAATAACTGATTTATTTTCTCTTTGTCATGATGACAGTAAATAATATTAGACTAGATATTCTTCAAGACACTTCTATACAGCTTAAAGTGACATGTAAAGGCTTCACTAGGGTAATTAGGGTAAAGTTAGGGTAATTAGGCAAGTCATTGTATAACAGTGGTTTGTTCTGGAGACAATCCAACACTAATATTGCTGAAGGGGCGAATAATATTGAGCTTAAACAATATTGATATAATAATATAATTAATATAATTAATATATAATTAATATTGAGCTTAAAATTGAGCTAAAACAATTAAAACTGCTTTTATTCTAGCCGAAATAAAACAAATAAGACTTTCTCCAGAAGAAAAAATATTAGAGGAAATACTGTGAACATTTCCTGAATCTGCTCAACGTCATTTTGGGAAAACGTATTGGAAGAAGAAAATCACAGACGGGTGAATAATTCTGACTTCAGCTGTAAATGTCAACAAAACATCTCCAATGTTAAGGGTGCACACAACGCTGGCTGTCCACTGTATGGTGTTTTTGTGTGAATATCCTCTCAGGGCAGTTTCCGGATGATCTGAACGCACTCCTGCAGGACGCGGCTGACAGAAAGTGGCCGTTTGTGGAGGAGAAATGGCAGTACAAGCAGTCGGTGTCGTCTGAAGACAAGATCAACTCATCAGAGCTCATCAGGGCTCATCTGCAGGACTTACTGGTAACGGCTTTACTCATTACAGCGTATATTGACTCTTAAAGCACACCTATTATGCAGAAATCACTCTTCTAAGGGGTGTAAACTCAGCTGTGTGTCAGCAGTGTGTGAATATCTCCAGCCTGTAATGGTGAACATGAATTAATTGTGTTTGTTCTAATCGCACTCGATTAAAAACAGTCTGCAGAAACACTTCTCCCTTTATACGTGTCATCAGAGGGGGACAGCCCCGCCCACTAGTGCCTCATTAGCATAACAGCAGCTCTGAGTGAGAAGCAGCCGTCTGTGCATTAGAGCAGGGGTCTCAATCTCAATCTGGCCAGGGGCCTATTCGGAGACTGACAAATGATAGGAGCGCCGTCTTAACAGTAGTTTAACGCTGTTAAGTAGGCTAAAGACTCTAGCGTCTGTCGTTAGAGCACCTTTAGAGGTCAGAGGAGTGAGGTTTACCTGCACAGCACACACTAGCTGGCCTCCGTAACACTGAGAAAACAAAAAAAGTGAGGGGGGGGAGCTCCGCCCTCTCCTGAAAAGAGCACAATCTCATTTGCATTTAAAGCGACAGTCACCAAAACCCCACTACTAGGATCAAAGCCTAACAGGGTCCGTTTCAGAGAGCTGGAGAACATTATCTGTGTGCTGTTTTGTGTTTTTAAGAAGAGAGATATATTAACTCATGCTTAATGTATATAATTTATTTAAATATATTTGTTTACATGAGAGACACAAATGCCTTACCCAACGAACACGGACCTATTAATAACCCATTAAGCACTTTTTGTTTGCTTTTAGTTACCATTCACAAGAATAACCGTGGCTGGTTCATATAGGGTCTTATCTGAGATTACATTATATGACTGTCAGGCTCTGATTGGCTAATCGGGAGGACCGGGAGAATTCCCAGTGGGCCGGTCCATTTTTTGGCTGCAAGGGCCGGTGTCCCTGCACTCTCAGCAGTCACACTTTATTATTTATTTATTTGACCATAGCCTCTTTATTATTCATTATTTTGCTGCAGCTCCGCTCTTTTTATTTATTTTCTTGCAGCCCAGTGAGCAAAATGCAGCCTGCAGGTTATTGATGATGTAACTATCATTCGACCCCAAACAGCAGCACCTCAGTGAATATAGAAACATGGATTCTCCTACCACTGCTATGCTGATGATACCCAGCTATACCTCTCTTTTTATCCTGATGATCCCTCGGTTCCGGCTCGCATCTCAGCCTGCCTGTTGGATATTTCACACTGGATGAAAGATCATCATCTTCAGCTGAACCTCGCAAAAAAAGAAATGCTTGAAGTTTCTGCCAACCCGACTCTACACCATAACTTTTCAATCCAGATGGATGCGGCAACCATTACTGCATCCAAAATGGTGAAAAGCCTTGGAGTAACGATTGATGACCAACTAAACTTCTCTGAGCACATTTCTAGAACTGCTCGATCGTGCAGATTCACACTCTATAACATCAGAAAGATCCGACCCTTCCTATCTGAACATGCAGCTCAACTCCTTGTTCAAGCTCTTGTTCTCTCCAAACTGGACTATCGCAACTCTCTACTAGCCGGGCTTCCAGCTAACTCTATCAAGCCTCTTCAGCTGCTCCAGAATGCAGCAGCACGAGTGGTCTTTAATGAACCTAAAAGAGCACATGTCACTCCGCTGCTCATCCGTTTGCACTGGCTGCCAGTTGCTGCTCGCATCAAATTCAAAGCTCTGATGTTTGCCTACAAAGCGACTTCTGGCCTTGCTCCTTCTTATCTGCTCTCACTTCTGCAGATCTATGTGCCCTCCAGAAACTTGCGTTCTGTGAATGAACGTCGCCTCGTGGTTCCATCCCAAAGAGGGAAGAAATCACTTTCCCGAACTCTCGCATTCAATCTGCCCAGTTGGTGGAATGAACTCCCGAACTGCATCAGAACAGCAGAGTCACTCGCTGTCTTCAAGAAACCACTAAAAACTCAACTATTTAGTCTCCACTACACTTCCTAATCTGCAGTTGCCTCTCTGAATATCACACTCACTGTACCCAAAAAAAAATTACTAATACTTTCTTTCTTAGACTTTACAGACCTGAAGCTTGCCTACAGCACTTCTTCATTGTTGCTCTTATAGTTGTGTAAATTGCTTCCTTGTCCTCATTTGTAAGTCGCTTTGGATAAAAGCGTCGGCTAAATGACTAAATGTAAATGTAAATATAGATCCAAGATGGCCGCCGGGAGTGGTGGTGGTTTGTTGGGCTCCACAGCTGCTCTTTGGCACCAGATATTTTTTACAAATCCTGGTTGGAATTATAAACATTTTTTAACAGTTTTATTCATATAGAATTGAAAATAACTTTCATCCATGGACAAAGTCAGGAATAACAAGCCAAGAAATGAGAAAAGTAGGACATGTCTGCTAGAGCTGTGAACCTACACTGGTCTCACGGTTCGGTTCGGTTACGATTATTATGCTATCGATTTGGTTCAATTCGATATTTCGGTGCATCTAGGTGCATTGACGGTGCTTTTCATACACAGTTTTATATTTTCTTCACAGCAGCAGTTCTTGTATTAAAATGTATGAATATATTTATATATTATTTGTAATACAATTTTGTCATTTAATACAAACACTCAGCTATATAAACTGTACCTTTAAACAAAACGAGCATTTAGCAAATAATATAAACAAATATAAATATCCAGCTCAATTTCTGATCCTTGTCTAGTTCTCTTACACCTCTTTGATTGGTCACACCCTCAACAGAAACGGTTGCGATTGGCTCTTGCGCGCTGCGTTCTCAACAGATGAGTGACACTGAGCGGCAGGCGGCAGCGGCGATCACAGATGATCCATGATAGACACGGTGGAGAAAACTCTGCAGACGCTCATTTCTTTATCCAGAAGTAACGCTGTAAAACAGCCGAGAGGAGAAGAAAAGCCACGCCAGCAGGTCAAATGGGCCACTGTGTGTGTGTGTGTGTGTGTGTGTGCGTGTGTGTGTGTGTGAGAGACAGAGAGAGAGAGAGAGAGAAATGGAGTAGGCTACTTTCATTCTCTCGATCTCAGTGAAATAGGGGCTATTGTTGTATATGTCAGTGAAAGACTGATCCAGCAAACACACACAGTGAAATTGTGCACAGTTTATTAGTTTTAAGTAGTTAAAGCGCTGTAAATACTCGCGATCGCCTCCCTCGCGACAGAGCGCATATGAGGTAAATGACGTCAGTAATAACCGGTTATGATTATTACTGAACCGATACTAAATTGTCCGCGTCTGCATCGCAGTGCACCGAAGAAACAATTAATTTTGACACCCCTAATGTCTGCACATGGCTGATTTGTTTGCTGAACTTGCATTTGCTCTCTTGCTTTACCCTTGATTCCAGCTTTGCTTTCCATCTATGTAATATTATTGAATATTACACCTGCTTAATGAAAATCAGATGATTCACTACATTAATAAATCTGAGAAAACTTGATCAGAAATCTAAAAATGGGAGAAAAAGATTAAGCCATCAATAGAAACAATACTATGGTCAACTGTGGTCCAGTGGTCAGCACGTTGCATTACGACGCTGCTGACCTGGGTTCGAACCTTACCTGAGTAATTATTTATTTTTATTTTTTTTTTGTAAAGACATCTAATACTGTTAGGGTTGTGGAACATTTGAAGTACTAAAGCAGCTGCGTCCTTAAAAAAGATGTGGTAGTGTCATTAGTAACTGAATTGGAAATGACCTTATTTTAATATTGTCAGTCGTGAACTGAGGTGGGCCGGTCTAATGCTTGAAACTCCAGGGCTGAAAAGGAGTCCCACTCCGGCCCTGATGACTGAACATGCATAAAATTACAGATATAATATATCGATTGTCCTCATAACTTTATCAGTTAAGGTCTTCTCACACTGAAGTCCACAAACCTTGCATACCGAAGTGTGTTAATTAATCTGTTGCGAAATTATTCACAGAATAGAGTAGTGAAGATGATTTCGTTGTCTTCTCCCTGCTTCACAAAAGAAAAAGGAAATATTGGGTTCATCCCATATGAAAAATGGAAAACATTGAACCCGATTCAGATTTGTTTCGGAGGCAGTGCATTAATGTAATAATTAATGAGGTAACATAACCAACATTTCTGATTCAGTGTGCAATAACCTATTTGTAGATCTACATGAATTTTCGAGAGTTACGATGGGTTTGGGAAACACAGCCCAGACTATAATGGCCTGCAGGGCTCGAAATTGCAACCATTTTGGTCATATATGCACCCAAAATTTAAGCTATGCGACCTCATAATATATATTGGGAGCATTCGTGCGACTGCATATAATGGTTGCAGTGCGACGTGTTTTTTTTTTTTTTTTCTAAAAACGTGGTAAAATCGCTCTTCCCTGCCGCTATATTGGTTCATATTAGCTGTCAATCACTCAAGACTTTCAGCTTTTGTGACCGCGGGGAATGCAAACGGCTGAAGACTGAAAAGTACACTGAATCTCGATGCGCTGCATGCACTGCGTGTTCAGCCAACACAATCTCACAGCAATTCGTAACATTTTCATACGTTTCCTCGTGAGATCAGGCTGCAACAGCGCAAATGTCCGCTAAAACACCATCGCCAAAGAAGCTCGCCTTTACTGAGTTTAAACTGATGCGGGTTATACCAAAGTACAGTATTGCGCCGGTGGTCATCGGGAGAATCCTGCTCTGCCCCCCTCATATTGGGCCGGCTGACTCGCATGCTTTTCCGCAAACACAGAAAAATGTAATTCAGCACGTAACGAGGCTGAGCATTAAAACAACACGAAGCGAAACCAAAACTTTTATAAGTGAGACTTTTCCTCCTTTCTTTTGTCTGTTCATTCTTGAGGTGTATATTATTTTTCTATTTAATTACTGATGACTGCTTTGCAGCTTTCAGCATTGAACTGAATGATTTATTATATTATTTTGTTTGTTTTGTAGCAGAACTATTATTTATTAAATTGACATGCATATAAAAACATTAGTACAAAATAAATATTACTGCAATGCTTCATTTTTATTTGATGCACACCATACATACATACATACAGATAACTCACATTAAAGCACATTTAAGGCATCATGATGATGAGAAATGTAATTCATTGTTAGTATTATTGACATCATCGTCATCATTAATATTTTATAATTATTGGACATTCGTTTAGGAATTATTGCACAAATATTAAGTCATCACAGCATTAGTTAGATAGTTGTTTCTGTTTTTTGTTAGTCCTAATTAATGTTGTTTTTTTAAATACAACAAATCCCTTCAAATACAGTTTGCAGCGGTGCTCATTCATTTTTAGTGGGTGCTCCTACATTTTTTTTCTGGTGCTCCTAAATATTTAAAGTTGGGAGCACCGGTGCCACCAAGTAAAAAAGTTAATTTGGAGCCCCGGCCTGTATCTGATGTTTTTCCTGATGTGTTTTCAGCTCTTCCTCAGAGACTGTATCGCGGCCGATGATCCCGGTTTGGCCGCCGCTGTGCTGTTTCTGCTGGACCGTCTGCTGTACTGGATGGATGGCTCAGAGGGCCTGCTTAAGGTTGCTAAAGCGTTGCACAAACGTTATCCAGACGTTCCCATCGCTCCTCAGGTCATCATCCGGCAGGCTCGGGTTTACCTGAACACCGGTGAGCTCAGATGCGTTAACACTGCGAGGATCTGTCACAGAAATCTGCAGAAGTATGAAGAGTGACTTTGCAGAGTAGAGCAACTATATGCTGATATACAGTTGAAGTCAGAATTATTCGCCCCCTTGTTTATTTTTTCCTTAATTTCTGTTCAACAGAGAGCAGATTTCTCCAACACATTTCTAATCATAATAGTGTTCATAACTCATCTCTAATCACTGATTTATTTCCTCTCTGTCATGATGACAGTAAATAATATTAGGCTAGATATTCTTCAAGACACTTCTATACAGCTTAAAGTGACATTTAAAGGCTTCACTAGGGTAATTAGGGTAACTAGGCAGGTTAGGGTAAATAGGCAAGTTATTGTATAATGATGGTTTGTTCTGTAGACTATAAAATAGATATCTTAAAGGGGCTAAAAATATTGAGCTTAAAATGATGTTTAAAAAATTAAAAACTGCTTTAATTCTAGCTGAAATAAAACAAATCAGACTTTCTCCAGAAGAACAAATATTATCAGACATACTGTGAACATTTCCTCAATCGGTTCAACATCATTTGGGAAATATTTTAAAAAAGAAACAAAAAATTCTAAGGAGGGCGAATAATTCTGACTTTAACTGTATGTGTGTGCTTTTACACACATTCAACAAATTCCCATCTGTATCAAATGTGATCAAAATAATCATCTGCTTTCATTGTGATCTGGTCCGTCCTGCTTTTAAAGTCTGCATAAACTGGAAGCTGTGACCGATGATTTGATTTGTTTTGTTTCGTATTGTTTAACTAAAGAAAGAAACTCATAAAGCTCATGAAGAATGAGTAAAGGGAGAGTAAATGATGACAGAATTTTCATTTTTGGGTGAACTATCCTTTTAACCGAAATATAATCTATATTAAAAAGTATTTTAATGTTTCATTTATTCACATTTCTTTAATGTTTGCTAAATTATTATTAAATTTTTTTATTTGTTTATTAAACTTTTACAGATATAACAAAGTATTTTTACAGATAAGTTTACAAATTATATTCCCACCCGGGCGACGCAGTGGCGCAGTAGGTAGTGCTGTCGCCTCACAGCAAGAAGGTCGCTGGTTCGAGCCTCGGCTGGCTCAGTTAGCGTTTCTGTGTGGAGTTTGCATGTTCTCCCTGTGTTTGCATGGTTTTTCAGGTGAACTGGGTAGGCTAAATTGTACGTAGTGTATGAGTGTGTGTGGATGTTTCTTAGAAATGGGTTGCAGCTGGAAGGGCATCCGCTGCGTAAAAACGTGCTATACAAGTTGGCGGTTCATTCCGCTGTGGTAACCCCAGATTAATAAAGGGACTAAGCAGAAAGGAAAATGAATGAATGAATATTCCCACCCCTACCCTCTACACAAAGCTAAATTATTTTAATAGTAAGTTAAGACGCAGGTTTTCCATTAAAATCCACAATAGGAAGTGGAAGAATGGCTATAAATAAATCTTACGCTGATATATGTATGTGTTTACACACACTCAACAAATTTCCATCTGTAATCAGTTGTGACCAAACTAATCTCTCTTTATTTATTTATTTGAGTGTGATTGTCTGTTCTCATTGTGATGCAGGTAAACTGAGGAAGGCAGAGTTCATTCTCAGCAGTCTGATCAAAAATAATGCGTCCACAGGTACTGTTCCCTTTCATTGCTTTACATGCGAATATAGCTCAATGCCGTGTCTGTGCTGTGACTGTAATGCTGTTCTGCAGGCTGCTGGTCGTATCAGAAGGCCAGTGATCAGACTCTGGTGCAGGCCGTCTGCCTGCAGGTGCGTGGACAGGTGCTGCAGACGCTGGGTGAGGAACAGAAGAGCGCAAACGCATGACAAGAGTGTCATCAACCCTGAACTGTCTAAACTAGCATTCTCTTCGGCTTAGTCCCTTTATTTATCAGGGGTCGCCACAGCGGAATGAACTGACAACTATTCCAGCATATGTTTTATACAGTGGATGCCCTTCCAGCTTCAATCCAGTACTGGGAAACATTTATACACACTCATTCACACACACACACACACTCATAGACTACGGCCAGTTTAGCTTATTCAATTCCCCTATAGACAAACTCTACTCAGAAATGCCAACTGAACCAGCCGGGACTTGAACCAGAGGCTTTCTTGCTCTGAGGCAACAGTGCTAACCACTGAGCCACCATGCCACCCCCACACCAAGCTCAATAACAATTAAATGATGATAAATACGTCGTTTTTAAAATGGTTCTGAATGTAAAACATTAGCCGAGTTCAGCCCACAGCTACAACCATAAACATGTAGAGAAACAATAACGTTGGGATCACGTTTAGAATAATAACAGATAATACACCATTTAAACATTACACACTGTGTTTTAAAAAATGTAAAACGTTTAGCACACTTAACGTTTTCTTTAGGTGAAAAATGGGCTTTATGCACATCAAGTTTGTGCTCTAGTTTACACGAGCTGGATTCACTGGTCAGATGCACTAATAGCACACTGAGGACATCTACTGGTTACAGGAGAATAATGCAAGAAGAAAAAAGATTGATGATATGTTTTGTTGTCTTGGTAATGTCAAGTTGTCATGACAAAGACAAAAACCGGTTGGGATGTATTTGTTTATGTCAGGTTGTCATAACAATGTCATATTTGCATTTAAAATGACACAACTGACTGAATGACAGTTGTCATGAGCGTGCATAAAATCTCAGTCACAACATGATTATAAAGTTTTCCCGACAGTCTTATGAACACCCCTTAAACTAAAGTGTTGAATAATGTAATATAAAATGTGCGTCTGTAGGTTTGTGGCTGGAATCTGCAGAGCTCTTATGGGCGTCTGTCATCGGCTTTTACACTCTTCCACAGCCTGATAAAAAGGTCAGAGTAACACACATTTGCATTATATAACATATTATAATCACATCAGACTGTGTTTTTGCTGGTGTGTTGTCTAGAACTCTTGAATATCAGCATTTGTTGTTGTTTTCAGGGCATTGGAACGTCTCTCGGGCTTCTGGCTAACATACTGACCTCCATGAATGAGCGAGACTTCACGGCGCTCCAGAATAAACCACATATTAAACTGGTAATTAGGTCTGAATGTTGGCTGGGTAGTAGTGGATTACATCCAAGGATTCCATATTCAGATTAGATTAAACTACTTTTTAAATTACTTGTAATCAGATTACAGTTACTTTTTAATGGATTGCATATTATTTCCGGAATGGCAGTAAGTTTTTCACAATAAATCGATTCTTTAATAAGTAATCTAAATGGAATACGAAAGGAGTTTGATTTCATTTTCACAAAAGTAATCTAAATGTAATCCAAAAGCAGTAGGATTACATTACTACAAAAATAAAATAAATGTAATCCAAAAGTAGTCATATTACATCACAACAAAAGTAATCTAAATGTAATCCAAAAGCAGTCCGATTACATTTTCACAAAAGTAATCTAAATGTAATCCAAAAGGAGTCCGATTACATTTTCACAAAAGTAATCTAAATGTAATCCGAAAGGAGTCTGATTACATTTTCACAAAAGTAATCTAAATGTAATCCAAAAGCAGTACGATTACATTACTACAAAAATAATATAAATGTAATCCAAAAGTAGTCATATTACATCACAACAAAAGTAATCTAAATGTAATCCAAAAGGAGTCTGATTATATTTTCACAAAAGTAATTTAAATGTAATCCAAAAGGAGTCTGATTGCATTACCATAATTAAAATCTAATTTAGTCCAAAAGTGGTGAGATTACATTATCACAGAAGTAATCTAAATGTAGGCAGATAACGTCAAAGCAAAATTAATCTAAATGTAGTCCAATGATATCACAACAAAAGTAATCCAGGGTAATCCAAAAGCAGTCCGATTTTGTTACCCTAAATATAATCTAATTGTAATCCCAAAGTAGTCAGATTACATTATCATAAAAGAAATCTAAATGTAATTCAAAAGTAGTATGGTTGCAAAACCATAACAAAAATCTAATTGTAATGCAAAAGTAGGCAGATTACATTATCACAAAAGTAATCCAAATGAAATCTAAATGTTGTCAGATTATATCATAACAAAAGTAATCCAAAATTTGTCCGATTAGATTACCACAAAAATAATCTAAATGTTACCAAAAGTATTTAGATTACATCCCAACAAAAGTAATCTAATGTTATCAAAAAGTAGTTTGATTGCATTATCATAACTGTAATCTAATTATAATCCAAAAGTTGTCAGATTACATTACTACAAAAGTAATCTAAATGTAATCCAAAAGCATTAAGATTACATTACTACAAAAGTAATTTAAATGTAATCCAAAAGTAGTAAGATTACATTACTACAAAAAGAATATAAATGTAATTCAAAAGTAGTCAAATTACATCTCAACAAAAGTAATCTAAATGTAATTCAAAAGTAATCAGACTACATCTTAACAAAAGTAATCTAAATGTAATTCAAAAGTAATCAGATTACATCTTAACAAAAGTAATCTAAATGTAATTCAAAAGTAATCAGACTACATCTTAACAAAAGTAATCTAAATGTAATTCAAAAGTAATCAGATTACATCTTAACAAAAGTAATCTAAATGTAATTCAAAAGTAATCAGATTACATCTTAACAAAAGTAATCTAAATGTAATTCAAAAGTAATCAGACTACATCTTAACAAAAGTAATCTAAATGTAATTCAAAAGTAATCAGATTACATCTTAACAAAAGTAATCTAAATGTAATTCAAAAGTAATCAGATTACATCTCAACAAAAGTAATCTAAATTTAATTCAAATGTTGTCGGCGTAGGAGTAGAAGTGTGATACCTAACGTAATCTAGTTATAATCCAAAAGATGTCAGACTACATTATCGCCAAAGTAATCTGATTTAAATGATTTATATATTACCCAAAAAGTAATCGGATTACTTTACCACACTATTAATCTAAGTGTAATCCATAGTAGAGATGCGCGGATGGCGGTTACAGCCGCGGAATCCGCGGATAAACCGCGGATCGGGCGGATGATGTGACAAAAAATAAAATTTTAATTAAATTCGGGCGGGTGGTGGGCGGTTGTACTGTTTTTGTACACATAGCTGGCGCACCAACGAAAAAGAGAGCTGAGCTCCATTGACTTGCACGTTTGAATTAACTGCATGTCATTAAATTCATTCCCTATTTTCTAATAATCAATAAAGAAACATTCATTTAATAATAAAAAGGAATAAGCCATTCAAATTAAGAGCTCAGTCAGCATATGGCGGGCGGGTGCGGTTTTAAATTTTGGTCGAAAATGTTAGTGCGGATGGATGGCGGACGGATGAGGAGTTTTGTAATGCGGTTGCAGATGAAACAATAGCCCATCCGCGCATCTCTAATCCATAGGTAGTCAGATTACATCACAACAAAAGTAAAAAAGTAAAAGTAATAATAGGTAATCTAAATGTAATCCAAAAATAGTTTGATTGCATTACCCTAATTGTAATCTTATTGTTATTCAAATGTTGTCAGATTGCTCTACCATAATGTAATGCAATTATAATCCAAAAGTTGACAGATAACATTATCACAAAAGTAATCTAACTGTAATCCAAAAATAGTCAGGTTACATTACAACAAAAGTAGCTAAACGTAATCCAAAAGTAGTAAGATAACATCATAATAAAAGTAATCTAAATGTAATCCAAATGTAGTCAGATTACATCATAAATGTGTAATCTAAGAAAATATATCACTGACTACTCATTTTGTGAGTAATTTGTAATCGGTAACAGATTAATAACTAATCCGCCCAGCTCTTCTCTGTTTTTCTCTGGTCAGAGTTTTCTCGGAGAGACTCGCCATCGTCTGCTTTCTGCGGCACAGGCGGCCAAAATGGCGGTTGTCTTAAGTCAATATGGATCTCTGTATGTTCTGACCAATGTGGTGAGTGTACTGTTTCTGAATGAACAGAATCATAATTCCGTAAACACACTTTAATTGGAGCTGCATTGAAGCATCACTTTTTCAGTAAATAGAATTTATAATGTATAGCATAAAAATAAGCTTTACAAAAAACTCAAAAGATCAAAATTAGAATTTATAAGATGATGTTTTAAATTATAACATGCTAGTAAATCATTAATATACGATTAAAAAGTCAAAATTCTGGGAAAAAATCTTAATTGTCACAAATGATCAATGTATTCTGTAATTTGAATGTTTTTTTAGTAAGATCTGTGTTGATTTCTGATAACGCAGTGTATATTTAAATTGTATATTCACTTTATTTTAATATATGAAAGGTATGTAATGTGAAGAGATGCATCTACCAGTTTAACCAGTTATGCTTGCTACAAGAGATGATAAGAATTCCAAAACTTTATATCAGGTTTATGTAGATGCATTTATCTCTTTATTTCTTTCTTCTAATGCTCTGTTGTAGGTGGCACGGGGGATTTGTTTACTGTCTTACAGTTTCTCTAGAAAATGTCCAACTAGCGATCAGCATAAGTATATGGCTTTGGCTAAAGAGGCCTTTGAGATCGGTTTGTTGACCAAGACTGCAGCAGACGCGGTCACCAGTAAACTGGAGCTGCACACGTTCCTCAAAGCTGCATACAGTTTAACTGCAACTCACCGATGGATGAGCGGACCATCAGACAACGTCATCACTGCAACGGGCGTCTGTAGACAGGCTTTGACTTTATTTGTCCACTACTGCAATACAAGCGATTCCTCTTTGTGTGCTGTGATAATGGAGAAAATACAACAGATTAAGACGTTGTTGAACGTGAACCCTTTTCATAATTCAGATCCACACTCCTTTATTCCAGACAGCTACCGTTCCATGCAGATCAAGCCTGTTTTGTTTACACCAGATGATTTTGAGAAGACGTTGGACGTTTTTGAAAAGCACCACAAGACTGTTTGCGAGGCATTAACAAATGATACTCGAGTTACATCCTCGACTCATGCACAGTGTATAACTGCATTTCAGACAAACACAGAGGTTCTGACTACAGAGGTTTCCACATGCCGTCATTCTCATGCAGATTCCATCAAGCAGACTCGATCTAATAGCAAAAAGGTTGGTCAAAACTCTCACAACACATGCAGTTCTGGCTCTTATGAGCCTCTTGATGACTGTAGTGATGGAGGTCGAGCAGCAAACATTGTCGATCCAAGGAATCAAAGTAATACTTCCAATGCCTTTAGATACAACAAAGGTAACCAAAGTCAGCCCCAACCCATGCACTCGGAAGCCGGAACATCAGAAAGCCGAAGAAGAAACTATTGGAAGTATCAGGGAGCAAGAACATCTTCAAGTTCTTACAGCAATTCCTCTTCATGGGAAATTGTATCAGGACGATCTCAAAGCAGCATAGAAACTGAGGAGGATGCAGGTGATCCTTTACATAACATCAATAGGGATACACAATTTGATGAACCCAACAGTGTTAGACCCAACAAGGGGATCCAAAATCAATCCCAACCAATGCAAGAGCCAGCCACAGCTGAAGACATTGAAGATGAGACCCAGAATACGTCAAGAACCCAACGAATAGATGTTCCAAAGAAACTGGAAGTAAGAACACTTTCCAGTTCCTTTGGGAGCCGCACTTCATGGGAGCATCTATCAGGACAATCTCAAAGCAGCATAGAAACAGAGGACGACATTGTAGATCCCTCACTAAATGCCAACAAAGTTGATGCCGATGCAGAGAGTGGTGTTTCTAACATCCTTAGACACAACAAAGGGATTCAAAGTCAATTCCAGCCAATTAATGAACCTGCCACAACTGAAGATGTTGAAGACGAGACACCAAATACATCTTCTACTCAACCGAGAGGTGGCTACATTAGACACAACAAACGGATCCAAAGACAGTCCCAAACAATGAAAGAGCCCATCCTAACAGAAGAAGTAGAAGATGAACCATCGAATACATCATCCACCCATCAGAATGATACCAAGAACCTGGGAGCAAGAGTGTCTTTAAGTTCTTGCAGCAGTAGCTCTTCATGGAATTGTGTATTGGGACAATCTCAAAGTAGCATAGAAACTGAGGAGGACGCAATAGATCCATCACAGAACATCAACAAAATCAATCCCAGTGCAGAGGGTGGTGGCTCCAACAGCCTTAGACACAACAAAGGCATCCAAAGTCAATCTCAACCAATGAAAGGGCCAATATTAACTGAAGATGAACAACCACATACATCAGATAATGCGGATTCTTCACAAAATGTCAGCAAAATCAATGCTAAATCGATTGGTGACTCCAATGCCATTAGACTCAACAAAGGGATCCAAAGTCTGCCTATAGCTGATGATATGTCAAGAACCCAATGTATAGATGTTCGCAAGAAACGGGAACCAAGATCATTTTCCAGTTCTGTCGGGAGCCGCTCGTCATGGGAGCATCTTTCAGGACAATCCCAAAGCAGCATAGAAACAGAGGACGACATCGCAGATCCCTCAGAAAATGTCAACATAACCAACCCCAGTGCAAAAACTGGTGACTCCAACACTGTTAGACACAACAAAGCAGCCCAAAGTCCATCCCAGCCAATGAATGAACCCATCTTTACTGAGGATATTGAGGATGAACTACCAAATACATCAGACCCTACATTAAACATCAACAAAATCAATCCCAGTGGAAAGATTGGTGATTCCAACACGATTAGACACAACAAAAGGATCCGAATTCAATCCCAACCAATGAAAGAGCACATTTTAACAGAGGATGTTGAAGATGAGACACCAAATACATCAACTGCACAACAGAAAGACATTAGGAATAACCTGGGACCAAGAACATCTTCAAGTTCCTTCAGCAGTCACTTTTCTTGGGAATGTGTAAAGGGACAGTCTCAAAGTAGCATAGAAACTGAGGACGATGCTATAGGAATCAATCCTAACCACAGTGAGATGAATAATGATGCAAATCTTGGTAGAAGCCCTTCGTTTTCCCTGTGCAACAGCTCTGAATTGCAAGCATCTTTTCAAAAACTGCCCAAAAGCCCCATTGCTGATGCTGAATGTCTAGAGTTGATGCGTAAAAAGGAAAGAAGGGAGGAGAGTGATAAAGCATTTCCACTTAAGGTCTCGGACAATATTCGTAAATCTCAGAATACCACAAGTGACTCATTTGAGGAGCTGGGATTTGAAGATCTGTCTTTACTCAACAACCATCAGAAAACGAGGAGCTCCATCAAACCTTCCTCTACCGGAGGGGATGCACCGCCATGCACCAGCTGTTTTGAGAACTGCATCATGGGAAGTGAAGTTCTGACCGAGCTGGACTACAGATCTCTGTTGGCTGGAGTTTGCCACCGATGCCTTGTAGAGCGGCTGCCAAATAAACCGCTGAAGCCCCTGGAGAAAGGACAGCAGCAGAAGGCCTACGGTAAGACATGCTGGAGGATGAGCCTAACAGATGTTAGACCTTGTTCAAACCTCTTAAGATGCATTTTCAGCAATTCTGATCACAGGAAGAGGTGTAAATGTTACTTATTGTAAATGACACGCTTCCAATGTGTAATTTACCAACTCGCATTGTTATTCTTAAAGGGCCATGAAAGCCTAAATTACAACTTTTGAGATGTTGTCAGATATAAATGTGTGGCACTTTGATAAAAACACTATTAAGACACATACTGTATATTTCACTATAGAGTGAAAAGTGGTTATTTTTGTGAAGTTTCACAAACTAATTTCGAGAGGAGCACGTGATATGATTGACTGCAGCTGGTCTCTAATCTACCATCATTAGTTAGCCAATCAGATTAATCCAAACTCACTATAAGTAACCTAGCCAAAAACTATGTTTTCCGAAGAAACCCCCCATCCACCCCTTCTCCACCTCTCGAGAGCTCTCGAGAACCAGCTGATCTCGTACTCCCTTTACATGCTCTATTGACCAGGCGGGAGCCCTGGGCTCAATTATCTCAGAGTTCAGGGTTCTCTCCAGGGTTCTCTAAACATTGTTTAGAGCAAATTCGCTCTGGTCCTACGTGCACTCAAATGCTGTCATGCGGCACGTCACTTTCATTTCCATTTCCAAACTGCTCACTGATGGGACATTTAATCGCAGGGAGCCTTGTTTTAATACATGTACATACATTAAACATATGCAAAGTAAGTTCAGAGAGTAAATAAAGGTATTTGGGAAATGTAA
This sequence comes from Danio rerio, assembly GCF_052040795.2. Classification (NCBI taxonomy): domain Eukaryota; kingdom Metazoa; phylum Chordata; class Actinopteri; order Cypriniformes; family Danionidae; genus Danio; species Danio rerio. The sequence continues at coordinate 1,494,286 of NC_141027.1, read as the reverse complement.
AACACAATTTTTAAATTTAAATGCAAATCCATGCTTTCTATATGTGCATTGAACCGTGGAGGTTGTACCGAAAGGTTCAATATTATATTAAGTATTGCGGCATCCCTAGTTCACACCTTTAAAGCAATCTGGCCAATGTGTTCAACCTTTAGAAGCGGTCAAAAGTGGCCAAAAAAAGTGGCTCAAAAGGTTTCACAACATTCTTGGCGTTGTTTACTTGTGATGGTGTCAATGAAAATGCATCTGAATAGCGTTTCCACTGCCAAAAGGGTACCAGGGGTATGACAGAAAGTTGCAATCAAGGTCATTCTTGCTGAAGGAAATGTCAAAGTAAAGCTGTACGGGTCGTTCACATATCATATTATACACATAAATACTGTATAAATGTTCATTAAGCTTTCTATGAACATGATTTGATTATAACTGCAGATCAATTATCTGAAATAGCCTACTGTAAATAAATATAAATGCAATAAATAAATAAATGAATTTATATATGAACACACACAGACCCTTACAGACTCAGATATGAGACCAATTACAGTAAAACTACACACAGCAGACATTTAGTCCTTGGCTTCAAAAACAACACGAAATATAGCTCACAGTCAGAGCAAACCTCTCATCTGTGTCTGTAATCTTCAGCAGCACATGTAGCCTCTGTAAGAGAATAATCCCGTCAGTCATAACAGTCCAGAAGCTGATGATAATAGTTAAACACTGCAGTGTGTTCATCTTTATGAGTTGCTGAATAAATCATTTTCTCCTTTGTTTCGTTGCGCTTCACTCTCACGTTTGTCTATTTCTGAAAGGATCAGATGTCAGATGCACTTCAATAATTACGCACACGTTATCATCATCAGCTCAAGAAGTTCCAAATTTTAAATATAGGCGCGCAACGAGCTCCCTGGAGAAAGTGAAACCGCTCGCGATTTAGAAGGCCTCGTAAACAACAACAGGACACGGCACATTCTGCTCTTCTTTGTTTTGTGCCTGTTAATCATAACGAGACGACAAGCTGACCATGGCTCATTATTATATGTATATATTACTACAGTGTAATGTCTTGGCTTTGTATTTAAAAATGGCGCTTTCTTTGTTTTTGTTCTCTTAGCTTGTGTCCGCGCGAGTGACGCAAGTCTGTAAACAATAGCATTCAGCGCCCTATTTTGGTACCCTTTTGTCATGCTAGGTACCCTTAAGAAAAGGTACCCAAAAAGTGGTACGGTTTGCTTTTTGGTACCATTTGACAGTGAAATGGCCATACAAGTGTACCGTACCTTACCACTCTGTGGAAATAGGCCAAAAGAGCAGTTCTTGATCTGATCTGGCAGACGCTGTTGTCCTGAAGTACTCGAAGGCCTCAGACGAGTGGATGGGCTGCGAGACCAGTGTTTATATTGGGGAGCCGATGGGAGCCCAGGGCCAGCAGAGGAGAGCCATACAACTGCAATACCTGCACCAGGAGCAGCTGCTCAGCAGGTAAAACATCTGCATCGGCATGATTCATCAGTACAGTTAGGCAGAATCTACATCTAATCTACATCAATGTTGTGATTGACCAATCAGAATCAAGTATTCCAGAGGGTCATGAAATGACAATCAGTATTGTAATGCTCTACTAATAATGTATGACATTTACACGTGTATAATCATCAGCTATGTAGGGAAGGAGTATCTGAAGGAGAAAGGGCTCCATGCTCATCTTGATGACGTGGAGAGACAGATGACGGCTCAATACTATGTAAATGAGTTCAATAAATGCCTGTATGATAATAACGTCACCACCCAGATCTTCTTCATCCCCTCCGAAGTGCTGCTGGTAGGACTAATTCAATAATGATTATCATGATGACGATAATGTTGATTATTATTATTATGCACAGGATAATAGTATTAATAATAATTCATATTAATACCATTAATAGTAATATATATATATATATATATATATATATATATATATATATATATATATATATATATATATATATATATATATATATATATATATATATATATATAGTGCATATAGCATATGATGCTTTATGAGAAAGCTATTTCCTACATAAAACGAGTGTGAAGAACTGAGTGGAGTTGTTGTTTCAGGTTATGGAGAATAAACGTATCGTGACGTGTTTATCCGCGGAGCCGTACATGTCTGGGACATTTGTCAAGCTCACCAACAACACTAATAAAACACAAATGAAGTATGATGCAACGAAGTATGGCATTGCGTTTGGTCACTTCACCTATGAGTTCTCCAATCATCAGGAGGTGGTGGTGGATCTACAAGGTGAGATTTCTGAGATTTAAAGTTGTATTTTACTTGAAGAGCAGCTCCTGTGGTGTTAAAAAGTCCTAATATTGTGTACAGTCTCCTTTGATGTCTTATAAAGTGTCTTAATATTGAGTTGAGTGTCTTAATATTGTCAGCCTCATTCTCCTATATTCCTTTATAAAGTGGCTTAATATTGTGTCGAGTCTCATACGATGCGTTTTAAAGTGTCCTAATATTGTGTCGAGCCTTCTACGATGTGTTATAAAGGGTTTTAATATTGTGTCGAGTCTCATACGATGCGTTATAAAGTGTCCTAATATTGTGTCGAGTCTCCTACGATGCGTTATAAAGTGTCCTAATATTGTGTCGAGTCTCCTATGATGCGTTATAAAGTGTCTTAATATTATGTCGAGCCTCCTACGATGTGTTATAAAGTGTCCTAATATTGTGTCGAGTCTCCTATGATGCGTTATAAAGGGTTTTAATATTGTGTCGAGTCTCATACGATGCGTTATAAAGTGTCCTAATATTGTGTCGAGTCTCCTACGATGCGTTATAAAGTGTCCTAATATTGTGTCGAGTCTCCTACGATGCGTTATAAAGTGTCCTAATATTGTGTCGAGCCTCCTACGATGTGTTATAAAGGGTTTTAATATTGTGTCGAGTCTCATACGATGCGTTATAAAGTGTCCTAATATTGTGTCGAGTCTCCTACGATGCGTTATAAAGTGTCCTAATATTGTGTCGAGTCTCCTATGATACGTTATAAAGTGTCCCAATATTGTGTCGAGCCTCCTACGATGTGTTATAAAGTGTTTTAATATTGTGTCGAGTCTCCTACGATGTGTTATAAAGTGTTTTAATATTGTGTCGAGTCTCATACGATGCGTTTTAAAGTGTCCTAATATTGTGTCGAGCCTTCTACGATGTGTTATAAAGTGTCCCAATATTGTGTCGAGTCTCATACGATGCGTTATAAAGACTTTTATATTGTGTCAAGTCTTCTAAGATCCGTTATAAAGTGTCTAAATATTGTGTTGAGTCTCTTACGATGCGTTATAAAGTTTTTTAAATATTATGTCGAGTCTCCTATGATGTGTGATAAAGTGTTTTAATATTGTGTCGAGTCTCCTAAGATGCGTTATAAAGTGTTTTAATATTGTGTCGAGTCTCCTAAGATGCGTTATAAAGTGTTTTAATATTATGTCGAGTCTCCTAATATTAAAACACTTTATAACGCATCTTAGGAGACTCGACACAATATTAAAACACTATCACACATCATAGGAGACTCGACATAATATTAAAAAACTTTATAACGCATCGTAAGAGACTCGACACAATATTAAAACACTTTATAACGCATCTTGTGTCGAGTCTCTTACGATGCGTTATAAGTGTTTTAATATTATTTCGAGTCTCCTATGATGTGTGATAAAGTGTTTTAATATTGTCTCGAGTCTCCTGCGATGCGTTATAAAGTGTTTTAATATTGTGTCGAGTCTCTTACGATGCGTTATAAAGTTTTTTTAATATTATGTCGAGTCTCCTATGATGTGTGATAAAGTGTTTTAATATTGTGTCGAGTCTCCTAAGTTGCGTTAAAAAGTGTTTTAATATTGTCGAGTCTCCTAAGATGCATTATAAAGTGTTTTAATATTGTGTCGATTCTCCTACGATGCGTTATAAAGTGTTTTAATATTATTTCAAGTCTCCTAAGATGCATTATAAAGTGTTTTAGGATTATGTTGAGTTTCCTATGATGCATTATAAAGTGACTTAATATTGTGTTGAATCTCTTACGATGCATTATAAATGACTTAATATTATGTTGAGTCTCTTACAATGCGTTATAAAGTGTTTTAATATTATGTCGAGTCTCCTAAGATGCGTTATAAAGTGTTTTAATATTATGTCGAGTCTCCTAAGATGCGTTATAAAGTGTTTTAATATTATGTCGAGTCTCCTAAGATGCGGTATAAAGTGTTTTAATATTATTTCAAGTCTCCTATGATGCATTATAAAGTGTCTTAATATTGTGTTGAATCTCCTATGATGCGTTATATTATTTTAGTATTTTGTCCAGTCTCCTACAATGTGTTATAAAGTATCTTAATCTTGTGTCGAGTCTCCTCTGATGCGTTAAAAGTGTCTTAATTTTGTGTAGCTCCCCTTTAATGTTGTTTCTGTACTCAGGGTGGATCACGGCCAACGGCAAGGGCTTGACGTACCTGACGGACCCACAGATTCACTCGCTGATCCGCCTGAAGTCCAGCCGCTCTCAGCAGACGGGCATCAATAACTTCATCAGACACCAGCATGGAGAACAGTGTAATGAAATCTGCAGAGCTGCTGGGCTCACACACATTACAGCTGCAGGACAGAATTCAGCATTGTAGCTGTAAAGCTGTAGCAGTGTTTCCATCCACCTATTACTATGCACATTTTGATTTTTGCATTAAATAATGCTCAATGGAAATGCAGAGATGTGCATCAGTTTTGAAAATGCACATATAAGAATGTATGCACATGACTGAGTAGGATAAACTACTTTAATCGCTGTGGTTTCTGCTGGTCAGATGATTTGACGGATATAAATGTGTGTGTATGAGGGTGTTTGCATCATTAATGTTGGTCTGCAGCTCTCCATGTTTGCAGCTCTCCAATGTTGCAGATGTGAATTGTTGTTGTGCTGACTGTAAAAGGCCTCAGTCTTCCATCAGTCCGTCATCACAGTGCTTCAGTATTATTCTTCTTTAATTATTATTCACTCCAGAACTGTCTTGAGCATCAGTCTGCGCTCCCGTCTCACACTTCCAGAAGCCACCGCATGCACCGCGTTCATTGCGTTCAGTCTTGCGCCCCATTCACACGGGGCGTCAGCGTCAGCGCTTCCCATTTATTTTGAATAGGTGACGTCAGGCGTTGCCGATATGCATTGTGGATCCGTCGGAGCCGCTTCAGAGGCGTTGCTCGCTGCAAAAGTTGGGACCAGCTCAACTTTTCAAACGCCGATGGAAGTGTCAGCAAATCAGATCACTGTATGCAAATGCACCAGCTAGACAGTGGCCTTTTGCTGACTGAATTTCATTGGCTGACGCTGCTATGACGATCGCTTCAGCCCTAACTTCAGACACGCCTTCAGTCAAGCCTTGACACTGAACACTATAAATCTAATTCACATATTAAAATGGAAACACAGCTAGTGTCTAAACAGACCCTGATTATTACAGTGCTCAGCATAAATGAGCACACGCGCTTTTAATAAATGAATATTTTTATCCGTCTCTCAGTGAAGATAGAGGATGTATTTTGGTATTCAAACAAATCAGTTTTATTAAGCAGTTATATCCATTAAAATAAGAGTTTGCTCTTAAGATAAAACAAATATAAAGAGATTACATTTTAACTCAAACTGGTTTTTGACAGGTTATTTTTTTAATTACATTTTTTATTTTTATTTGTTTAGATATTTTTTTAATATTATTTTTATTAATATTTTTATTGAAACTGTATTTAATATTTTACCCAACATATTAATTTGTGTGTAGTAATGTTTGTTCTGTGATCTTCAGTGTTTTGTCTTTGGTTCTGACTAATCTAATGTATCTGCACACACACATTACTGTAAAGCATCCTGAAGAAGATATTGCTGTAAAAGAGAGATCTGTGAGGGGTAACTCATGATCAACGCTCTATAATAATAATACTGTACAATGACAAAGTGCAATTATGGAAGCGGATCAGTAGTTTAGAGATTGTATATGCAAGATGTCAGTGCAACATGTCAAATGGCAGTGTATAATTTCTTGACATAAAGTTGAACTCTTAATGATTCACCTCCCTTTGATATTTTTATTCTTTTACAAATATTTCCCATGTGAAGTTAAACAGAGTGGAGGACATTTTCACAGTATTGTCTATCCTGTTTTATTTTTCTGGAGAAAGACTTATTTATTTTATTTTAGCTGAAATAAATGCAGTTTTATGTCATAATTATTAGCCCCTTTAAGACATATCTTCATGATTGTCTGCTGAGCAAACCACTGTTGTCATTGTTTGTTGTAACTAATTTAAATTTCATTCATAGATTCATTCTCATTTCATTTTCTTGTCGGCTTAGTCCCTTTATTAATCCGGGGTCGCCACAGCGGAATGAACCGCCAACTTATCCAGCAAGTTTTTACGCAGCGGATGCCCTTCCAGCCGCAACCCATCTCTGGGAAACATCCACACACACATTCACACACACACTCATACACTACGGACAATTTAGCCAACCCAATTCACCTGTACCACATGTGTTTGGACTGTGGGGGAAACCGGAGCACCCGGAGGAAACCCAAGCGAAGGCAGGGAGAACATGCAAACTCCAACTGAGCCGAGGTTGGACCCAGCGACCTTCTTGCTGTAAGGCGACAGCACTACCTACTGCACCACTGCCTCGCCTCATTCATTCTTTTGTCGGCTTAGTCCCTTTATTAATCAGAGGTCGCCACAGCAGAATGAACCGCCAACTTATCCAGCATATGTTTTATGCAGCGGATGCCCTTCCAGCTGGGAAACATCCACACACTCTTGCATTCACACACACTCATACACTACGGCCAATTTAGCTCATCAGTTCCCCTATAGCGCATGTGCTTGGACTGTAGGGGAAACGGGAGCACCCAGCTGGAAACCCACGCCAACATGGGGAGAACATGCAAACTCCTCACAGAAATGCTAACTGACCCAGCCGAGGCTCGAACCAGTGACCTTGCAGTGAGGTGACAGTGCTACCCACTGCGCCACCGTGTTGTCTGCCAATTTAAATTTACATTATATAACTAAAAAACAGTACAAAAGTTACAGATAAACAGATTAAAGTGACTTCTTTGTCCTTGTTTGTGCAACAATCACATAATACAAATCATCATAATATAAAATGGTATAAAAAAGCAGCAAGCATACGAGCACTAACTAATGTGACTGTTTAAGCTAATGTCCGCCACTTCTTTTAATAATTAGATGTATTTTTGGCTATTTTTGAAACAACTATAAACATCGCAGTTATTGAGTACGCCTACTTTTTCAACATTCTGTACTGATTTGAAACTTTATTATGAGTCTATCTGCCATTTGTCCCTTCTCTTTGGTCTAATGGTGAAGTTTGCTCCTCCACTGTCTCCCCTGGCTTGCTTGGTTTGGGATCTGTGGAGCTGTGCATGGATGGATTTGCTCTTGAGTGTTTGGACTCTCAGTAGTGATTATTAAACCACACTGAACTAAACTGAACTTCAGCTCTGAGAACTGGACTGACCGTTTCAGTTTACTATAATCTTCTATGTGAAGCTGCTTTGAGCAGTGTTAAAGCGCTGCAGAAATAAAGATTAATTTAATTGAACTGCTTATTGTTAAGAAAAGAAAGTTGCTAAAACAACTGTGCTGCTGAAAATAATGATGTCATGGTCATGAGCATTACTTTTAATTGATCAGATCCCTTTTGTAGAGACAAATCATTTTAGTAATTCACATAAGTTTCAGATATTTATGTTTTATTCATTCATTCATTAATTTTCAACTGTTTTTCCAAAAGAACCGCAGACTTCCCTATTCAGACACTTCCTCCAGCTCCTCCGGGGGATCCCAAGGTGTTCCCAGGCCAGCCGAGAGACATGGTCCCTCCAGCGTGTCCTGGGTCTTCCCCCAGGCCCTCTCCTGGCGGGACATGCCTGGAACACCTCCCTATGTAGGCGTCCAGGAGGCATCCGAAACAGATGCCAGAGCCACCTCAGCTGACTTCTCTCAGTGTGGAGGAGCAGCGGCTCCACTCCGAGCTCCTCCGGGTGACAGAGCTCCTATTTTTTAATCTGAATGTGTCTGTTACTATTTCATGTGTTGATTTTTTTATATCTTGCTACATGTGTGTATCAGAAACAAAGCTGTACCATGTGTACATGTGTTCATTTGTGCTCAGCACTTAATATTAGTGGAAACTACATGTGTCTTGTTACAAATGTTCATTCATTTTCTTTTCCGCTCAGTCCCTTTATTAATCTGGGGTCGCCACAGAGGAATGAACCTCCAACTTATCCAGCACGTTAATTTACGCAGTGGATGCGCTTCCAGCTGCAACCCATCACTGGGAAACACTCATTCACATACACTACGGACAATTTAGCTCACGCAATTCTCGTTACTAATGTTAATAAAAATAAATAAACTCTTTTTAGTTGCATTTAGTTGCATTGTACTCGTCGTACATGTGTAATGGCAATACAGTTTAATCTAATCTAACGGCAAACTTCTACATGTCACGTGGCCGCAGAGCGGAGTTATCAGACCAATCAGATGCGTCGCTGAGCGGCACGTGATGTAATCCGGAAGTGCTGCACCTCCCTGAGCGACTAGTGTCCGGTTAACGGTGTAGTGCTGTTTTTCTTTGTTATTGACCGGTTGTACCGACTGCAGACTCGCACGCACCGGGGCTTGTCGGAGTTCAGCGGTGATCTTGTATTCAGGTGAGCGCGGGGCTTTAACCGCTTCATTCCCTCAGAAACACAAACACAAACCTCGCGACTTTATCCATAATAAAGCTAGAAAACGCCAGTATATGATTACATTCGCACACTACTGAGGGCTCTTAAGAGGTTACAGTCCAAGTTATCCACTCGTTTGACCACTTGAGCGGTTAAATTTGATGTTTTTAGTGACACCTCAGCGGTTAGCATCACAGCTAAAGCTAACACCGCCGCACTGACAGCTGGGAGTCTCTGCTTGTGTGTTTACTGCTCGCTCTGCGTAATAATGTGATTATTTAAAGGCTTATAATCAGCAAGTGTGCTGATTATGTGAGATAATAATGCTTCATAACTGTCTAAACATGCTTTCCTTCATATTTGTTGTCATGAATAGTTGTTAATATGTGGGTCAAATGAGGAAAAGGGTCATTTTGTGCATTAAAAGTGATTTAATTTACACACAAAACATATTAAATGCTTTCCTTTCAAGTAGCTTTAGTGAAAATATTGTCAAAATATTGGTGAAATAATGTTCTTTGTCATTCAGAGTGCATATGAGTAATATGTATTTTCTAAAAATCATTGTTTTTAATCATTGATGATTATAGTATATATTAAATCTGCATCACAGTGAGGTGCATAACTTATTTTATGCACCAAGCATTTGTGTGCTGCCCTAATTGACTTCAACCAATCAAATTGGGTTGTACTATCTTCAGCCTCGCCCTACAGTATTTGCTGTCGTGCTATTGGCTGGAGCGACCCAAAGGTGAGGCCAGAACTGAAAATAAACACTAATGGGTGGAGTCGAGATGAGAGGAAAATGACAGCCAATAAGAGTCAGATTATCTGCTAAGGTTTCAACTCGTTAGTAGTATTTTAAAGGCTGAAGATTGTCATCTTAATATAGTGTTTTTGCCTCATTTAGGTGTAATTAATATATATTTTGTTTAGTTTTTTGTTTATTTATGTTCATTGCTAATAAAAACAGAATTTCCCAGGGTATATGTTATATTGTAAGGGATATGAGAGAAATGGATGATAGGTTTTGTTGTTGATAAACAATTTGGACATATTTCAATGTACAGGGAAAATGTAAAGCTGTATTAATTATGCTTTTATTGTTTTAATGCTTTTTATCTTTGACAAATTCAATGTGATTTAATTTATTTTGTTTTTTAAGGAGTTTCATCTGCTTACCAATATTTAAGAAAAAATAGAGACATGATATTACAGTTTAAAGTAACGATTACACTGTAGAGTTTTCCACATTAATTTGATACTGATTAATTTGAAATATTATGAATCTTTACTATAATTGTAGGTCAGTTCAATTCTTTGTTAAAGGGACAGTTCACTTAAAAAATGAGAATTCTGCCTTCATTTATTTTTCCTCAGGCTTTAAATGCTGTATAAATGTATTTATCTCAACTCAAAGGAAGATATTTGGAATAATGTCATTAACCAAACAATCTCCAAACAAAGTGATTACAGCTCGAATCGCAATGTTAGCTTTTTCTAATTTCGTGCAAGCCTACTGCCATATCACTAATTATCATACTGATATCTACCAAACATCTGCCAGACATCATACTAACATCTACTACATGTCTTTTTAACTTTTACCAAACATCCTTCAATAATCTTTTAATACATCTACTGAACATCTTTCTAACATCTTCCAAACATTTTTCTAACATCTACTAAACATCTGCCAAATATCTTTCTAACATTCACCACGCGTCTTTTTAACTTTTACCAAACATCTTTCTAACATCTACCAAACATCATTCTAAGATCTACCAAACATCATTCTAAGATCTACCAAACATCATTCTAACATCTACCAAACATCTTTCTAACATCTACCAAACATCATTCTAACATCTACCAAACATCATTCTAAGATCTACCAAACATCTTTCTAACATCTACCAAACATCATTCTAACATCTACCAAACATCATTCTAACATCTACCAAACATCATTCTAAGATCTACCAAACATCATTCTAACATCTACCAAACATCATTCTAAGATCTACCAAACATCATTCTAAGATCTACCAAACATCATTCTAACATCTACCAAACATCATTCTAAGATCTACCAAACATCATTCTAACATCTACCAAACATCATTATAAGATCTACCAAACATCATTCTAAGATCTACCAAACATCTTTCTAACATCTACCAAACATCTTTCTAACATCTACCAAACATCATTCTAACATCTACCAAACATCATTCTAAGATCTACCAAACATCTTTCTAACATCTACCAAACATCTTTCTAACATCTACCAAACATCTTTCTAACATCTACCAAACATCTTTCTAACATCTACCAAACATCTTTCTAACATCTACCAAACATCTTTCTAACATCTACCAAACATCTTTCTAACATCTACCAAACATCATTCTAAGATCTACCAAACATCTTTCTAACATCTACCAAACATCTTTCTAAGATCTACCAAACATCTTTCTAACATCTACCAAACATCTTTCTAACATCTACCAAACATCTTTCTAACATCTACCACATCATTCTAAGATCTACCAAACATCTTCCTAACATCTACCACACATTATTCTAAGATCTACCACACATTATTCTAAGATCTACCAAACATCTTTCTAACATCTACCAAACATCTTTCTAACATCTACCACACATTATTCTAAGATCTACCAAACATCTTTCTTACATCTGCCAAACATATTCTAAACATCTTTCTAACATCTGCCAAACATCTCAACATTTTTCTAGCATCTACCAAGCATCTTTTTAACATTATCAAACGTCTTCTAAACATCTTTCTAACATTTTTCTAACATCTATCAAACGTCTTCTAAACATTTTTCTAATTTACCACACATCATTCTAAGATCTACCAACTTCTTTCTAACATCTGCCAAACATCTTTCTAACATTTTTCCAACATATCAAACATCTTTCTAACTTCTACCAAACATCTTTCTAACGTCTTTCTAAAGTCTTTCTAACATTTTCTAAGCATCTTTCTAACGTCTTTCTAAAGTCTTTCTAACATTTTCTAAGCATCTTTCTAACATCTATCAAACATCTTCTATACATCTTTCTAACATCTATTAAACATCTTCTAAACATCCTTCTAACATCTAACAAGCGTCTTTCTAACATCTACCAACCATCATTTTAAGATCTACCAACTTCTTTCTAACATCTGCCAAACATCTTTCTAACATTTTTCCGACATATCAAACATCTTTCTAACTTCTACCAATCGTCATTCTAAGATCTACCAAACATCTTTTTTTCTAAGGTCTTTCTAACATCTTCCAAACAACATTTCTGTATTTATACAGAATTAGTTTTATACAGGGTTGGAACAACCTGAGCAAAAGTAAATGAACGTTTTGAGTGAACTATCTCCTTACTAAATCTTTCAACACTTTCAGTGCATTAATTAACAATATTATGAGCCCATTAGACAACATTAGACCCCAGTGAGTGCATCATCAGTTTTAGAGCAGTTCAGATGTGCTTCAGTATGGTGAGGATGTTTGTGCCGCTGGCGCTGGTGAAATCATATGACTGTATATCTGGAGCACTCAGTAGTGCACACTATAACACTCACAGCTCAGAAGGCAAAACATTCACTTAAACATACAGCGATCTCTAAACAAACATGTCGATGGCAAGGAGGAACTCATGCACTCCTCGGGTGAGTGAAGAAGCTTATGGAAATCTGTTTCACAAATTAGAGATTAAACTTGACAACTTGATGACATGTATGATTATTGGATTAACATATCAACAATGTTTTTCAAGGTTACAGTAACTGCATTTTTGATGAATATTAATGCTGTTATATGATTAATAGCATCTAAAATGAGCGTTTGTATTCACTTAATACGTTTTTTGTGTTTATGAATGTGAGTATCTTTGTATATATACATAGTAAATATACACATCTATCTATCTATCTATCTATCTATCTATCTATCTATCTATCTATCTATCTATCTATCTATCTATCTATCTATCTATCTATCTATCTATCTATCTATCTATCTATCTATCTATCTATCTATTCTGTAAATATAACCATTTTTGGATCTGATTAATTGTGATAACAATAATTGAATAAAAAATAATTGCATTTATTTCAGTTAAAGGTTTAATAGCACTTATTAAAATGTAGTAAGTGCAACAATAATGTTTTAAAAATGATTAAATAAATAATATTGACCTCTCTGGAGTGGATGTTGATTGTTGTGGTTTCTTCGTCAGTTCAGGGTCTTGAAGACAGCAGCTTTTCTCTTGAGTTTGTCTGTTGCAGCTCAGGTTTAGAGATGTGAAGTGACGGGTTGATTCTGCTGATGATCGGGTGCTTTTTTTTTTCTTCTATGTGGTTTTTCTCAACAGAGATCTGTTTGTTAGGAGAAGCACATGACTGTTCCTGCAGCCTTGTCTTTCACATGTTATTGTACAAACATACACAATAACCTATGATTGTTTAGCAGACGTCTGAACCACAACTATAGATGTCGAAAGGCGTTTAATTAGAAAAATCGAAACTCAAATCTAGTAATAAAATACTTATGAAATGACACTATTTAGCACTTTAAAATAAGGTTCTGTTAGTTTAACTTAATTTACTAACATGAACAGTGAACAATACATTTATTACAATATTTATTAATCTTTTTTTGACATTAGTTAATCCAAATAAAGTCATTCATTGTTAGTTTATGTTTGGTCACAGTGCATTAACTAATGTCAACAAGCACAACTTTGGTTGCCCTGCTTGCTGGAATCACTCTCAGAGGGATTTTTCCCAGCTGATGAGCCATAAAACACAGCCAATCAGAATCCAGTGAAAATTAAAGCACAATTTAAAGCTACAGATGACACTGTTGAGAAGCACACTGAAGATGTTCAGCCCTCTTTTAACAGATTAGTACTATCTTGGAAACTATTGCTTATATTAGTGGTTCTCAATTCCCTCGCCCTGCACATTTTGCATGTCTTTTATTTGACACACAAGGATCAGTTCATGGAGCTCTTTGTTAACAAGTTGATGATCTGAATCAGATGTGTTAAGTAGGGAGATAGACAAAATGTGCAAGACTGAGGGCGTAAGGCTTATACCATGGGAAATAATGAAAGTGCTGGCGTATTGAAGTGTAAAAGTATGTCAGGAATCCAGTGCTAGTTTGAGTGTGTTTGTGTGTAAAATGCTGGAGAACTGATTGCTAAACGGCCTGTTTGATTACATTGATTTCAATCAGCAGATCAACCGTGTGTTCAGATGCACTGCAGCACTCTGATACTGACACCTGCTGGTCACTTCAGTTAATACACAACCACAGGACAATCCAAATAAAAACAGACAGATCATTGATGTTCGTCTGTATGGACTAGGGCTGGGACGTTAACTGGTTTTAAGGTTTACAGTGGTATGGAAAAGTCAAGGTTTCAGAAATGCTAAAATTGTCTCTTATGTTGATCCTGTGGTGTATGAATTTTTTTTATGACAATTTAATTCAGTTCTTTAGGCCATCAGTTTCTCCAGCAGAAAGTGACCCTCTACACCAGGGGTGTCAAACTCAATTCCTGGAGGGCCGAAGCCCTGCACAGTTTAGTTCCAACCCTGCTCCAACACACTTACCTGTAGGTTTCAAACAAGCCAGAAGGACTCAATTAGTTTGATCAGGTGTGTTTAATTAGAGTTGGAACTAAACTGTGCAGAGCTGCGGCCCTTTTGGAACTGAGTTTGACACCTGTGCTCTACATTAAAAGCTACTGGTCAGCCCACGATTCAGCAAACATCTGAAACGCAAATCTCTTACACACCAACATCCAGCCTGCAGTGCTCAACAGTGCAGTGGCTTTACTTTATATCACAGAACAGAAAGATCTCCAGAGATGCCTTCACAAGCTGTAGAGAAATCAGTGTTTTAGACACTAATGAAGACAGCTGAAGTCAATCATTTATTATTGTTAATTCACCTGACATGTTTACTGCTCCAAATTACTTTGCATGCTTCCTAAAATAAAATATATTGTGTTCAATGTGGAGAACAGTTGTTGTTTTTGTTACCCAGACATGTATGATAAAGAGCATATGTTAGAGCAGTAAATCACAAAATTGTGAAACCATGATATTGTTATGCTATTAAGGTTATCGCACTATTAGAATCTTATACCGGCCTATGCCTAGTCTGGACACAATATAATTAGGCTTATAATTATCAAGCTTGGGTATAAATGGGCCTTTATTTGATTATCAGTGATATGGCATAGACCTGCACGATTTTATACAAATTTAACGAAACGTTTAGGACTGAGCGATTTGGCAAAAATGCAATCTTGACAATTATTTTCCATATTGAACAATAACTATATCGATTTCCATATAAGCTGTTAATGCTTCTAGCGTTAAAGTAGTATCCCAATAATGACCGAAGCTACAAAAATTACAGGGTTTATTAAATAACATTTAAAAAAGATTGTTTATTAACAAAAACAGATTACACGTTGCTCAGATTTCTGCTGTGTGATTTGCTCTTAGATCATTACTGAGTAAAATGTCCAGGCTTATCCACTTCAAATTCATTGCGATTCAATATGATAATTGCGATTATGTATGCATGTTTGTCCGCGGGGTCTTACAAAGTATTAAAAGTTGATAAGTCTATGTGGAGAAATTTAAGGCCCTTAAAGTATTAAAAAGTCTTAAATGCTGTTTTGCAAGGTAGTAAATTTTTTCACCTTTTTGATGGTGATTGTATGCTAAAGTTTGCCTGAATTAAATCAGGATGCTGTGCAGTTTATGAAATCAATAGATTTGACATCATGCTGCTTTGTTTACTGCCTTAACCAAGGCAACACCTTCATTTTTGCAGCTCTATAGGTGCCATCCTGCTGAAGTAGCTAGATTAAATAGATTTTTATTCAGTATATGAATAATGCTTTAGTTTAGGATTAATTTCTCATGTTAACATTTAGAAAATATGCTTAAAGGTTCTGGTTAAGTGTTTTTAAGGTCTTAAAATGTATGAACAGAGTCTTAAAAAGGTCTTTAAAAGTATTGAATTTCACTCTCTGATTATTGTATATACTGTGATATGAATGCAATTTCACCAGATGACTTAAGTATCTCTATTTGGGAAGAATGAACAATTTTAGACTGATTGTGATGATTCAATAGAGAAACGCATCTGATTAAAATACAGTAAACCATCTACAAGCATGGATCAATGCAATAAAAAGACTATACCATTGAAGCAACCTGTGTTTTATCCTTACACATTAAAATACACATGCAGAATTCAGGTTCAGTGATTGAAAAATAAAAATAATTCAATAAATTTAGCTCTTATTAAAGTTACAAATTTTATGCCTGAATTCTTTTAACATCATTATACAATCACAGGCCTGAAAACGCATCGAAATGATCAATTATAGTCCAGATCATCATTGCAGATCTTGTGATGTTTATTGCGGATGATCACTCTGCCATTTCCATGCTGAAACTATATAGTGTGCAGATCCAATATGGCATATTGTTGTGTTATGAAATACAGCATAAAGATTGATATGTGTGCTAATATTTGTGTGTGTGTGTTTGTGTCAGCTGTGGAGTGGCACGCTCGGTAAGATGAGTTCAGACGGCGGTGGGCGTCCGGTGAAGGTGGGCTCAGTGGTGGAGGTGATCGGGAAGGGTCAGCGGGGGACCGTGGCCTACATCGGCGCCACACTCTTCGCCTCTGGGAAATGGGTCGGGGTCATTCTGGACGAAGCCAAAGGCAAGAACGACGGCACAGTGCAGGGAAAACGCTACTTCACCTGCGAGGAGAATCATGGGATATTCGTCAGACAGTCTCAGGTAACACACACACCTGTTTCAGTGTCTTCATGCATCTGTTAAGTTGTGTGAGGTGTGTGTAATGCAGTGTGCATGCAGGCAGGACAGTAAAGGAGTTTTCCTCCTATTATTTCAGCTAATAAGATTGTAGAATAATGATGGGTTCTTCTCTCCCATTTACCCAAATGTGAAAAGGCTCCACACCCAAGGGTTAAATCTATACAAGGTGGAGTAAAGCAGCTTTAGTATGTGTTTTTGGTCTGTTTTCTTGCCTAAATGTGTTTGTGTGCGTGTTCAGATCCAGCTGATGGATGATGGGGGCAGTTCAGCCACATCTCCAGAGACCCCAGACTCAGGTGTGGCTAAGCTGCTGAAGAAAGGTGAGGCCAGATCAGACTTTAAACAGTATTTATTGTGAAATGCACTATAAAAATAAACCTGAATTGAGTTGAATAGTTACTCATGCTGATTATTCCTCTATAAACAAACTAATTTCCTTTGCTTTTCTGACCAATATTGCAGAGATCCAGGAGACACCGAAGACTGCCAAGCAGGTATGAATCTGGGTTAATTTAGCATGACTTATATACTAATATAGTTGTTGTTTATTTTATATTTACAGTTTATAATTAGTTAATTAACAAAATTAAATGTCTATTATAATTAACATTTATTTTAAAAAAATTAAGATTTATGCATTTAAATAAATGATAAAAAAAATATACACACACACACACACACACACATTTAATTATTAAATATTTTAATTTAAAGTAATTGTTAAATTAATTTTTATATTATAATTAAGATTAATTTGAACATTGAAATTACATTTATTAAAATTATTTAAATTTAATTTAACAATTGTATTATAATTATTTTATTTATATAAATTTGTAAATATTAAAATTAAGTGTATATTGTATTTTACATTTTAGAGTATGTAAAATACAAATCAATCAATCAATCAATCAATCAATCAATAAATAAATACATAGAAAGCAACAATTACAAACTATAGAAATAATTTTAAACCAATTTCAATAATTTAAATAAAAAGAACATTTAATTATTCTAACTAATTACATTTACATTTACATTTATTTTAAATTTAAATTACATTTATTTACATTTATTTTAAATTTAAATTAATTATTAAAAATAAATGTTAATTATATATTTCATTAAAATGAATTAGAAATTGCATTTTTTTATTTATATTAATTATTAAAATACATTTCAATAATTCAATTAATTGTATTATAGTTTTTTAATCATTTAAAAATGTATTATTGTAATTAAAAAGTATTTTATGATTACATTTATTTTGTTTTACATTTAAATTAAATTATATATATATATATATATAAAATTAGTTAGAATAATTAAATGTTCTTTTTATTTAAATTATTGAAATTGGTTTAAAATTATTTCTATAGTTTGTAATTGTTGCTTTCTATGTATTTATTTATTGATTGATTGATTGATTGATTGATTGATTGATTGATTGATTGATTGATTGATTTGTATTATTTATTCAATTTTAACCACAATTTTAATATATTTTTTTCTTTTGTCAGTAATTTTTTTAAATATTATTATTTATTTTTATTCATTTGTGTTTAGTCACTTGATTTCCCCCATCTATCACAGTTTTAGTAACTTAAATCAAATACATTTATCTTTCTATCTAGTTTTTTATTATTATTATTTTAATGTTTTATATTACTTCTGATTTATTTCAGTTAAAACCAACAACATATTTTAATAGTTTTAGTACAGCTAAAGACAAAATTATTCGCCCTCCTATCAAAGATTTCTTTCTTTTTTTCCAAATATTTCCCCAGTGCTGTTTAATGGAGAGCAGATTTTTTTCAACACATTTCTAATCATAATAGTTTTAATAACTCATGTCTAATAACTGATTTATTGTATCTTTGCCATGATGACAGCACATAATATTAGACTAGATATTCTTCAAGACACTAGTGTTCAGCTTAAAGTGACATGTAAAGGCTTCACTAGGGTAATTAGGGTAAAGTTAGGGTAATTAGGCAAGTCATTGTATAACAGAGGTTTGTTCTGGAGACAATCCAACACTAATAATATTTACCACAGCAGTTTATTTATTTATGTATTTTATTTATTTATTTATTTAAAAAATACAATTAAAACTTTAACAGAGCTCAAATGTGTCTCAAACTTAAATAAATAAATTAATGAATTGTGCAATGCTTTATATTCATCTGGGTTTGAATTAATTTGTATATTTCCTATACAAGATGAAATTATGGTGTTTTTATGCTGTTTTTGACTGTTTTTGCTAACATGATGCAAAGACTCCAGCAGTAAAGAAGGTACAGCGGTGTTGTGGGTCCAGTTCATCACATTGTTCACCAGCACTCATTATTATTCTAGAGACGTTTCTTTATTTGTTTATTCCATGTCCACTTGGTTTCTGTTTTGGTGGTTTTGGTTCAGCTTAAATGATTGTCAGTCTTCAACACTTTGGTGCACAGATTTAAGTTTGATCTCATTTAAACAAGACAGATGTCAGATTGTAGCTGAAGTGATGCAAATTACATTAAACAAAAGTTATGTGTCTTTGTTTATCAAATATAATAAAACTAATATTTTAATAGATGACATAAAATATGTAACTTACAAAACCTAAAACTCAAAGAAAAATATCTGAACAAATTATATTCCACGTTTGAAGTTGATATTCTCAAAAAATGAGCTTTGAGTGAGATTCTAGTTTGGCCGCAGTACCAGACATGACCAGCAGGGGATCATACAGTTTACATTGGTGAGGGCGTCTCCTGTTTCTGTGTATGTTTTGAGGAATATAAACTGTATTTATTTATACTTTCGACAATATTTGTAAAGCAGACGTATACAATTATAAACTAGTATGACAAGCTTTGTGGTATTTGATTTGAATTTAGCCTCTAAACAAGATCAAAAAATGGTCTACATGTGGATTGCTGTAGCAAAGTAATTCTTTACTACTCTGAGTATCTTTGCCACAAATTGATAAGTAACTGTTGCTCAGTAATATCTATTAGAGGCCTGCATTAGAGCCGCGGGACCCGACCAGATGTCTGCGGCGCGGGAATAAATTTCCAAATAAAGTGCGGCAGCGGTCGGTAATGGGTTTAATTTGGGACGGTGTGTGTGTGCGTGCGTGTGTGTGTGTGTGTGCGCGTGTGCGCGTGCGCGCGAATGAGAGAGAGAGCTTTGTCTGTCTCTGTGTGTGCTCTGTGTGTGTGTGTGTGTGTGTGTGTGTGTGTGTGTGTGTGTGTGTGTGTGTGTGTGTGTGTGTGTGTGTGTGTGTTTATACAGGTAGCTTGTTATAGGCTCTCTGGACTCTGTATAGCTGGGTGTTCCCCCCCCCCCCCCTCTTTAGCGGGATCAGGCGCGGCGGGTAAAAAACAGGGCGGGTCGAGCAGCGGAACAACAAATGCTGAATGTAAGCGGGAGCGGTCGGGTTTGGGCTAAAACCTGGCGGGTGCAGGTGGGAGCGGGATTCAAAATTTAGTCCCGCGCAAATCTCTAATATCTATCAAAAATCAGTCACCAGATATGGAAACTAGACATATGAAGCTTTCAAATGATATTTAGTTTGTCATGGTTGCTTTGTTTAGACTATAATATAAGCAATATAACCCCAAACATTCCCACAGGTTGTATGGTGACAGTAAATAGGTTTTAATCTGGTACTCTTCTTACAAAAATAAATAAATAAATACGTATTCAGGAGTCTTAGACCAATAATGTATCATTTGTCATGAATAGATTAAGATTTAATTACAAAAGAGTGATGTAAACTCAGGTTAATTAATACATGATTATTTTGAAGTGTGTTTCAGTTTATTTTAATACGCAATTCACACTAATAATAAACCATTAACTAAGACTTTTAGCTCAAAAATCTCCTAATTAGTTCCTTATTAATATTTAGTAAGCTAGTATTTTTTTAATGGATGTAGAATGAATAAGATCATACTTTTATTAGTGCTAATAAATGCTCCATATCTTAATTATGGGCAGGTAGTAAGACTGGTAAAGGCTGTTAGTTGTTAGTTAATTTAAGGTGTTCCTTCATATTGTGCATGCTCATTATCACCAATTATTGATTATCGGCACATGTCCACACTGATTGGTCCACACGTCTGCATGATGTCACTGCTCGTCTCCATGGCAACACTGCACTGTTCATTTGTAGATGGTTGATGTGTTTATTCCTCAGTGTCTGTTCCTCAATCTGCTCCTGCTCGTGTTCAATATCTGCCCTCTTCTTCCCTCTCTTTATTTCCCTGTGTGTGTGTGTGTGGTTTGTGTGTGGTTTGTGTGTGTGTGTGTGTGTGCGCGTGTGTCTATATTTGTGTGCATATGCGTGTTGTTTATCTGTGTGTGTGTGTGTCTTTGTTTTTGTGTGTTTTGTTTGTTTCTGTGCATGCCTGTGTTTTTGTGTGTGTGTGTGTGTGTGTGTGTGTGTGCATGTGCGTGTGTGTTTTTGTTTTTGTGTGTATTTATGTGTTTTTGTTTGCTTGTCTATGTGTGTTTGTTTTTTGTTTGTTTGTTTGTCTGCATGTTTTGTATGTGTGTATGTGTATCTGTGTGTGCACACGTGTGTGTTTTTTGTGTGTATTTTGTTCTTGTCTGTGTGTGTTTTTGTTTGTCTTTGTGTGTGTGTGTGTGTACGTTTGTGTGTGCGTGTGTGTGCTTGAATGTGTTTGTTTGTTTGTTTGTTTATGTTTGTGTATTTGTTCGTTCGCATATGTTTGTCTTTGTGTGTGTGTGTCTATACTTGTGTGCGTATGTGTGTGTGCATATGTGTGTCTTTGTTTTCGTGTGTGTGCGTGTTTGTGTTTTGCGCTCCTCCTTCAGCCTCCTGTGCGCCGTAGTACCAAGGTGAGCCTGAACTTTGCAGCAAAGCATTCTGGGAAATGTTTGGTATAGGGCTGTATGTTTCTGATATTGGGCTTTGTTTGTAATGCACTACTACACACAGCTCTTACTGTTTGACTGAAGATGCGTCCCAATGCAGTGGCATCATCTACCGTAATTAAACTTTGATTTGTTTAGATCAGCTATTTCACTATTATCATATTACCAGTGCTAAGTCTACAGGATACGAACTCCAGTTGATTTGAGCTTAATCATTTCATTATTTGTGTATTTTATATATGATTTAATTTCATAGTTGATGAACTTTGCAACACTTACAGAACTGAATTGAATAAACAGTGAACTGAATTTAGCTTTACTTGCCGAACTGAACAATTCAATCAGCACTAAATTGAATGTGTTTCTGATGAGTTTAGTGACAAATAATTGAAATAAAATTAATCAATTCAAATATTGCAACGCTTTCTTTCTTAATTGATTAAACACAGAATTTAATTCTTACTGAATTCAATGCTTACTGAACTATGCTCGAATTCATCTCATAATTGACTGATTTTTGTAACAGTCGCTGAACTGAATTGAATCAACACAAATTTAATTTATCTCATGATTGACAATTTTTGCAATAACTGCTGAACCTAACTGAATTAAATCAACACACTTGATTTCTTTTAACAATTGTTTGAATTTCAACACTTGTTGAACTGAACGGAGTCAACACAGTATTGAATTCTCCTTATTGTTGAGTTGTCTAATACTTGCTCAGTTGAATCAACACAAATTTATTCTCATATTTGATGATTTCCGCTGTGCTTGCTGAACTGAATCAACGCTGTAACGCTGAATTCAATTAATCTCATAATTGATGAATATTGCCACACTTTCAGAACTGAGCTGAATTTAATCAATACAGAATTTAATTATTTTAATATATTACAAATTTTGCAACAATTGCTGAAAGTTCTGAAAGAAATTCTGAAAGAATTGAATTCTTTTCATAGTTGATGAATTTGGTGACACTTGTTAAACTGAACTGAATTGAACCAACATAATTGAATTCTGTTCATGATGTATTTTGTGACGCTTGTTGAACTGAATTGAGTCAACACAGCATTGAATTCTCTTTATAATTCATGAGTTGTGCAACATTTAATGAACTGAATTGAATTAACGCTGATTTAAATCTCATAATTGATTAATATTGCCAAACTTTCACAACTGAACTGAGAATAATCAATACAGAATTTAATTATTTTAATAATTGACAAATTTCACAAAATTTGCTGAACTAAATTGAATCAACACATTTGATTTCTTTTAATGATTGATTAATTTTGCGACACTCGCTGAACTGAACTGTCAACACAGTATTGACATCTTTATAGTTGATGAGTAAGACTTACTGAATTAAATTAAAACTTAAATGTATTCAATCTGAATCACTGCTGAATTGAACTTATCTAATAATTGATGAATATTGTAAGTTTAATAAATACAGAATTTAATTATTTTAATAATTGACAAAGTTTAAAAACTGCTGAACTGAATCAACACAGAATTGAATTCTTTTCATAGTTAAATTTTGCGACACTTGTCGAACTGAAATAATTATCACAGCATTGATTTATTTTATTAATTGACAAATTTTGCTACAATTGCTGAACTGAGTTGAACTGAATCAACACAGAATTGAATTATTTTCATAGTTGATGGATTTTGCAACAATTGATGAACTGAACTGAATCAAACCAACGCTGAATTGAACTCTTCATAGTTGATCAATTTTGCGACACTTGATGAACTGAGTCGACACATGATTGAATTATTTCGATGATGAATTTTGTGACACTTTGTTTAACTGAATTGAATCTATACAGAAATGTATTATTTCCATAATCGTCCAACATTTTGAATGAATGAATTATTCATTTACGACACTTAAACTGCACTGAACTGAATCGAATCAGCATCATTGAATTCTGTTCATAATTGATGAATTTTGCGACACTGTCTGCAGTTGTGTGTGTTGACTGCTGAGCTGGTGTTGGGTGGTGTGGTTCACCAGGTGTGTGGTGTGTGTTAAACTCCATCAGTGTGTGTTACTGATGGTGTTGTTCAGTTTTCTCCGTGTGCAGCTTCATGTGTTGTTTATTGTACGTGACAGTGGAGTACACCGGGCCGTCTGTCCACCTCCAGCTCCCTCCCCTCTCTCATTATGGTATGTCCCGGATCTCCCATCATCTTCTCTGGGGTCTGTCGGTGCACAGGCTGCTTTCCAGTCCAGTTTTTTACTCTATAACTTCTCATTTGCAATTTGCACTCACTGAGGTGTCCAGCTCTGATTAGCTAATTGATTAAATATGAGTACACTGCACAAAATGCTTTTCTTACTCAGAGTTTTTGACATGTTTCCTGTCCAAATATCTAAAAATCCTTAAATCAAGAAGAATTTTCAAGACAAGTAATAATTGTCTTGTTTACACAAAATGTTCTGAGTTTTTCCTTAAATCAAGCTAAATAGTCTGTTTAGTCTAATTTTTTTTACTTATCCCACTAGCAGATCATTTTTCTTGTTTTGAGAATGTAAGAATTTTCTAGATATTTGGACTAGAAACAAGATGACAAACTCTCAGTAATGCCAAGTTCAGACTGCATGATTTTAGCCCTGATTTTGACCTGCCGACAAGTTTTGAGAAATCACAGACAAATCGGTGATTTGGTGAAACAAAAACTTTGCGTACGCCAGGTTTCACGCTCAGAATCGCTCACGTTGGGAACGATGAACTGCACGTGGGAATGTGCGCAGCTCCACGGCAGCTTCATGGCTGGCGTACGCACATTTTTTGTGCGTGTCTGTTTTATTTGCATTGGCGACTCCTCCTAGAGGCAGTTGTGTTAAATTCCTCTCTACAAAGTGTCTTTAAGCTTTGCAATGGCAGCTGAATGAGACGGGTTCATCTAGCAGGAATATAAGGTTTCCATACCATACAGTTGACCAGCTAAACATTAAAGCACAATTTGCAGCGGTCGCCTGTTTTCCCAATGTAATCTGAGCTATCTACTGCACGCACATTGCTATACAGACACTATCTGAAGATGAATTTGCATGCGTGAATCAGAAACATTTCCATTCAATAAATGTGCAAATAAAATATGATGCACAGACTTATTAATGATTCCTACTTGTCTTTCTCGTGATAAATAGTAGGCAAAATCTGATATGTAGCGGGGGAAAAAAGAAGAAAGAGTTCATCAGACGCTGGATTCGAGCCGAGTTCATGCTCAAACGTGTCAAAATATGTTAACATGCGACTTACGAGCTGCACCACTGAGACTGTTAAGAGTTCTGCAACATTTTACACCTATAGATTGCACTATTTCTCTTTTAACTCCACAGTGCGATGTTCAGATTTAACTGTGTTAACCGCATCAGCTAAACTCTCCCACTCTATTTTTTTCTTTTGTTGTTAATTCCGGAGGACAAACTTGCAAATAACACCACTTTTCTCCTGTCTACCTCCGAAAGCAGCACCTCCAATTCACATTCTGTTCAAAGTTTCTCTTTTTGCTTGCTTTTGCCGTTGCTTTTTCGTTGGGTTTTGCCAAAGTAGCGTCATTTGCATATTCATACGGGGGAGGAGTCAGGGAGGGGTTTTGTGCTCGTGCATGTTGCGCTCAGTTTCACGTTCATTGGGTTGTACAAAAGAATATGCGTGAGATTCGGCGTACGCAGTGTTTCATACATCTGAATTTTTTTCTGATTGACTGATTTCTGAATGTCTTAGTATGATTTCCACGCAAGTCTTAGCACATGAGGCCCCTGGAGTTGTAAGCGATTTAAATCATGCCATGTGACGTGTTCTGACTAAAAATAACATCAGCGATCACCTACAGCCAATGAGAGAGCAGCATTCACTTGTACAGGTACCTGCAGACCAGCAGGAGGCTGGGGGGGGATCCTAAAAGCACTCATTTTCAGTTTATTTGGACCCAAGAAATGGAGGGAAAACTAGTGGTAATTTGGCAAGAGCACCCGTGTACCATAACCAGATGGAAAAAAAATAAATACCCGATAAGAAGAAACAAATTTTAAGAGAAATTGCTAATTTCCTTCATACCCAGGTGAGCAGAATAACGGTTCGTGCACAATGAAATGTTTTTTTGCTCACGTTTTCTGTCGACGCTTAACGCCTCGTGACTAAATAACAGGCGTCAATGTGATCGTGCACACCAACGCGCAAAACAGCAGGCGCAAAAGCGTCATTTAAAAAAAAAAAACGCCTCATGCTTGTTTTTTTGTTTTGACGCGCCACATCAAAACCTTCTCCACCAATCAGATCGCCACTTTTGTTCATGTGCACGGAGCTGCTGTAGTTACAGTAAACAGCACTTGGAGGCGCTAAAGTGCAAAACCATCAATGTGAGCGCACATTGAAGAAGATGCCCAGAGGCGATATGAACGTTTAGCTGTGTATTGCTCTGAACAATAATCCTTTCTTCATCGCTAAAGCTTGAGCTGCTGCTTAACCATCCATGCTTGTTCGAGTCACCAGTAACTTTAACAACAAGCGTGTGAACTTCCTCTCCTCTTCTTCTGTGTTATAAGCGGGTGTCAGAAGCTTAAAGTTGTGTAGCGCCATCTAACGTCAAGGAGTGATTTTGCATGCTCTTTTGCTTAACGAAAGTGAAAATTGCTTGGGTTTGAATACGGAAAAACGTCTCGTAAAACGCTGACGATAAACGCAAACGAAAAGCGTCAAGGTTTCTAGGATCCCTAAGTCCATGTTCTTGCCCACTAAAGGCTTCTTTTTCATTATGTAGTAAATAATAAATATATACTACGTGAGATGTAGTTTGTGGACTGCACAAACTAAGCAATTCTCCTAAAAAAGTCATGCAGTGCGAAAACATCCGTGACACCAATACTTTAAAAATCCTGCAGTCTGAACTGGACATAAGAGAAGCATTTGTGCTGTGTATTGATATGATGGAAGATAGTTTTGATCAGGGGTCACCAATCTCAGTCCTGGAGGGCCGGTGTCTCTGCAGGGTTTAGCTCCAACTTGCCTCAACACACCTGCCTGGGTGTTTCAAGTATACCTTGTAAGACCTTGATTAGCTTGCTCAGGTGTGTTTGATTAGGGTTGGAGCTAAAATCTGCAGGACACCGGCCCTCCAGGAACAAGTTTGCTGACCCCTGGCTTAGATGGTTATTCACTCATTTGGGAAGATCAGCCTTTACTAAAACTTTGCTTTCTATATATACCTGGATTTCTGTGAGTTTTCCAGTGATCACTTGTGGTATACGGTGTGTGAAATGATTGATTAATTGACGCGGGAGCTGGGATTAGGGAGTCTGTCACTCATTTAGCAAAAACAAAGAGTGTCTGCAGTTCAAAAGCATTGCCTGTGATGATGATGACACTAAATCTGCAGGATAAGACCTTCAGATTGACAAAAATAAAAATACTCTCAGAGTTTCTGTCTTACTCTCTCTCCCATTATTGCTGATGAGCTCTTTGTATTGTTGTAATTTTGTTTAATAGTAAACTAATATTTATGATATGTACATTTTGTTCTAGGTTTCATAAAGCAGCCAGATAAGCTGATAAGGCAAACTCTTCACCATCTCTTCACCACACACCAGCTATAGTTGAAGGGCAGAGTCAGTGATGGAGCCGATTCAGTGGATGTGGATGATTGGGAAGCCATGATGGTTAGCAGAGAGGGAATTTAGGCAGGACATCGCGGTTACACCCCTATTGTAGACTTATTAATGAGCACAGAGAGTCAGGACCTCGGTTTAACAGCTCATCTGAAAGACGTTTACATCTCATCTTCAGTGTTGAACAGAATAAAGACATGTTGAGGGTTTTGTGCTGGTGAATGTGGGAGGTTTGCCAGTGTTAGAGATGTTTTGTGTTCTCCTCCACAGACCGGCCGTCCCTCAGTCGGCGGGTCGGCTCTGTCTGAATCGGTGTTAGCAGAGAGCGAGTCCTCCTCGTCCACTCAGATGAGTCTGGCGGCACCTGTGGTCCCGCAGCCCAGCACTGCATCTACTCCTGCTCCAGCCACACCCAGCAAGGTCAGAAACACACACACACACACACACACACACACACACTGCATTTCAAGGCTTTCTGTTTTCCTGTGAATGTACTTGTGCGTGTAAGTGTAAAGTGTATGTGTGTGAGTGTGCAGGAGGAGGAGAGTCTGCGCGCTCAGCTGAAGGATCTGGAGGAGAAGCTGGAGACTCTGCGTATGAAGCGCTCGGAGGATAAAGCCAAGCTGAAGGAGATGGAGAAATACAAGATCCAGCTGGAGCAGCTGCAGGAGTGGAGGAGCAAGATGCAGGAGCAGCAGAACGACCTGCAGAAGCAGCTCAAGGAGGCCAAGAAGGTCACACACACACACACACACACACACAGCCCAGCCATACCTGCCTATAAGCTGTAGTTGGTTGGTTCAGGTGGGCCGGGTGGGTTATTTGGTGGATGGGTGGGTTGACGGAGTATGTTGGGCAGATTGGTTGGTTGGTCGGGTGGATTGGTTGGGTGAGTTGGTTTGTAGTGTTGTGCTAATAGACGATAGTATTATGTGTCGACGATAGGCAAAGATATTGCAGAGACCTGAGAACCATGACTATTTTAAAGACAATATTTAGCTGGTTTTGCATTAATGTAGACATTTAACATGTTTAAATGACATTATTGAATAAAAAAAAAGTATTATCATTTTTATTCATCATCATTAAAAATAAATAAACCACAAATAATTTGACATCTTCAGCTGTTCACATTTGCATCACAGCTTCAGCCGTTTACATCAGCATCACTTGTCCAACATTTTCAGACGGCACCACGCAACTTTAGCAGGAATTTAAAATTAGACTAGCCTACTCAAAGAAAATAATACAAAATGTTTTTAAATTGCAAGGCAATTGTAGACATGTTTTCCAAAAATGAATTCTTTCCGTTGCTCTCTCGCTCTCTCTTACTCACTCACTCACTCTCAGCAGCAGCTGATGCGCGCACTGCACATGAGAGCACTACACAGCTACATCTTATAGCAAATTAATTTGCAACTTTGTTGCATAAAAAATAATAATCTAAAATACAAAACAGGATTTAATTAACAAACAAGTCAAACAAAACAATTTGTTAAGAAAACAACAGAAAAAGGAAATGAAAGATCTAAGAACTGAAACCAGCTAATGTTCCCGAATAAAAGGTGTTACGTAATAGACAAGACTCCTTTATAACAGCACTCCTGCAAGATTACCTCAAAAGTTACTTATCTTTCATTTATATCCCGTTATTAAAGGGCTATTTAAGTTTTAAGGTGGCTTATAGCCTATTTTTTTAGTGCATGCATTAACTGCTTCTTCAAATACACAGAATATCCATGTCTTATTTGTTTAATTCAATGGAATGATAAACACAGACATGCACACTTTTCAGAAAATAGCCTATTTATTTTATTTAAATTCTATATTTATTTGTATAGGCTATTAATATATATATATATATATATATATATATATATATATATATATATATATATATATATATATATATATATATATTTATTTAGTCATTTAAATGAGCCTATGTTAATTTAAATGACAACCTATACTATACCATTCATTTTGTCTTTAACGAATTATTGAACAGATTACTAATAACTTATCAAAGAACATTTTACTGAGCTCCATGAAACGTTTTGTGTGTAGGCCCACAGTCAAATAAAATAACATTAGAGCCATGACTGTGTCTACAATCAAACTATTTCTCTTGTCAGAAAACAATAGCTGCATGTCCCATACGCAACATTGTGTGAGTTTTCTGCAAATACAAATGTAACCTTGTTGATTATTACTATTGCGATGATAAAGTCCCGCTGCACTCTACTGAACAAAACGAAAACGTCTTCACCACATAGAAACAGTCAATCGCGGCCGAGTCCTGTCGGGTGGGTTTCATTGGGTGGTGGGTTTGTTGGGGGGTTGATGGGTGGTTTTGTTTGATGATTGGTTGGTTGGTTGGTGTGTTGGTTGGTTGGGTTTATGGGTGGGTTTGTTGTGTGGATTGCTTGGTTGGTCGGGTGGGTAGGTGGGTTGCTTGGTCTAATGGGTTGGTCTAGTTGGTTGAGTTGATGGGTGGTTTCGTTGGGTAGTGGGTTGATTGGTTGGGTTGGTTGGGGTGGGCTGGTTGGTGAATTGGTTGGGTGAGTTGCTTGTGTGGTGGGTTGGGTTGGTGAGTGGTTGGTTGGTGGAAGTGTTGTGTGGTGGGTTGCTTGGTTTAATGGGTCGGAGTACTTGGTTGGGTTGATGGGTGGTTTTGTTGGGTGTTGGGTTGGTTGGGGTGGGTTGGTCAGGTGGGCTAGTGGCCTGGTTAGTGAGTTTGTTGGGTGAGTTGGTTGTGTGGTGGGTTGGGTAGGTGGATTGGTTGTGTGGTGGGTTGTGTTAGTGGGTGGGTTTTTTGGGTGGAGTGGTAGGTCGGGTGGGTGGGTGGGTTTGCTTTGTCTAATGGGTCGGTCTAGTTGGTTTAGTTGATGGGTGGTTTTGTTAAGTGGTGGGTTGGGTTGGGTTGGTGAGTGGTTGGTTGGTTGGTGGAAGTGTTGTGTGGTGGGTTGCTTGGTCTAATGGGTCGGTCTACTTGGTTGGGTTAATGGGTGGTTTTGTTGGGGGTTGGTTGGTTGGTTAGTTGGTTGGGGTAAGTTGGTCAGGTGGGTTAGTGGGCTGGTTAGTAGCCTGGTTGGGTAAGTTGGTTGTGTGGTGGGTGGGTGGTGGATTGGTTGTGTGGTGGGTTGTGTTAGTGGGTGGGTTTGTTGGGTGGAGTGGTTGGTCGGGTGGGTGGGTAGATGGGTTGCTTGTTCTAATGGGTTGGTCTAGTTGGTTGAGTTGATGGGTGGTTTCGTTGGGTGGTGGGTTGATTGGTTGGGTTGGTTGGGGTGGGCTGGTTGGTGAAGTTGCTTGTGTGGTGGGTTGGGTTGGTGAGTGGTTGCTTGGTTGGTGGAAGTGTTGTGTGGTGGGTTGCTTGGTCTAATGGGTCGGTCTACTTGGTTGGGTTAATGGGTGGTTTTGTTGGCGGTTGGTTGGTTGGTTGGTTAGTTGGTTGGGGTAAGTTGGTCAGGTGGGTTAGTGGGCTGGTTAGTAGCCTGGTTGGGTAAGTTGGTTGTGTGGTGGGTTGGGTTGGTGGGTGGTTGGTGGATTGGTTGTGTTAGTGGGTGGGTTTGTTGGGTAGAGTGGTTGGTCGGATGGGTGGGTAGTTGGGTTGCTTGGTCTAATGGGTTGGTCTAGTTGGTTAGGTTGATGGGTGGTTTTGTTGGGTGGTGGGTTGATTGAATGAGTTGGTTGTTTGGGTAGTTGGTTGGGTTGGGTGGATTTGTAAGGGGGTCAGCTGGATTGGTGGGTGGGTGGGTTGGTTGAAGTCAAAGTTATTTGCCCTCTCATGAATTGCCCTCTTGTTAATTTTCCAATCTTTCTCAAGTGCTGTTTAACAGAGCAAGCACACTGTTACACAGCTTCCTATAATATTATTTCTTCTGGAGAAAGTTCTGCTTCTTTTAGTTTGGCTGGAGTTCAAATTACGTTCAAAAAGGTGTTGAATAAACCATGTGTGTGTGTTTGCAGGAGGCTCGCGAGGCTCTGGAGGCTAAAGACCGCTACATGGAGGAGATGGCGGACACTGCAGACGCTATAGAGATGGCCACACTGGACAAGGAGATGGCGGAGGAGCGAGCGGAGTCCCTGCAACAGGAGACCGAAAGCCTGAAGGAGAAGCTGGAGGAGCTGACCATGGACATGGAGATACTCAAACATGAGATCGAGGAGAA
This sequence comes from Danio rerio, assembly GCF_052040795.2. Taxonomy (NCBI): domain Eukaryota; kingdom Metazoa; phylum Chordata; class Actinopteri; order Cypriniformes; family Danionidae; genus Danio; species Danio rerio. Next base: position 1,462,884 of record NC_141027.1, on the reverse strand, counting down.
GGGTGAGAACATGCACACAAACATACACAGACTTATCACAACTGACCCCAGCTGCTGGAGTTTCAGATGTCTGACCTCTATGTGTGTTTGTTCATTTGTGTGTGTGTGTGTATTCTCAGGCTCAGATGGAGCAGCGTCCAGCTATCATGTCAAACAGCTGGAGGAGCAGAACGCACGTCTGAAAGAAGCTCTTGTCAGGTGAAACACACACACACACACAGACATTTACAGCTAATTCACTCACTGACTATGCAGAGGACTTTTCTTCTTCAGTAGAACATTAAAGAGGATTTGTGTGTGTTCAGGATGAGGGATCTGTCCTCCTCAGAGAAGCAGGAGCATGTGAAGCTGCAGAAACAGATGGAGAAGAAGAACTCTGAGCTG